>NC_141080.1:38640058-38797558 GCF_041138505.1 Cibotium barometz | reverse complement strand
ATTTGTACGATCATTGCATTAAAAAATAACATATAACTATTTCCTTATATACTAACGTGAGGACATTAACGGATGGATATGCAAATGCATAACATAAAAAAGTATACAGCACGTGCTACCTATGATAAAAGAATGGCAGGCCCTTGATCACGAAAACACCATGTTCGTGCAGTGGCTCAAAAATGAGATCTATAGGATATAACTACATATATTGCTTGTCCATTGTTCCTCGACTACCCAAGGATGAGTATCCAAAAGATGAGATTGTCGAAAAAACAAGCAAGAGTGGTAAGTTATATTTTAATAATTTGTTATATTGGTTAAACAAGACGAAATTGTTGTATGGGGTTTATATCCTTATATGAAAATAAGCATCAACTGTGTATCTTAAATTGGACATTGTTATTTTATGTAAAGGGAAAATGCTAAGAAGTCAATTCGAAATTTTTGGAGATAAAAGGAAAGGCAAGTTACCTTTGAGTGACGAAACAGAGAAAGAAGATGAGGAAGATGCCACGGAGATCAAGACGAACATGAGGAAGATGCTCAGGTTCAAGAAGATGAGGAAGCTGTTGCTAGCGACGATGAAGATGGTAGTAATGGGACAACCCACCATCTCTCTCTCAGCGCCGCATAGCACATGGATCATAGATCCCTACTCATACAAGAGATTTTTTTTTTGCATTTATTGCTCATAGTCCCAATAACATTATTTCCTCGTCGTAATAAGGATAATAGTTAATAATAATGTTTTATACACAAAGAAGTAATGTAGTAGGTGTGGAAAGGGTTAAACCTCCTATGGATTCCATTGCAAGTGAAGCTACTTTCATCATCAAATCCTTTGACATCAATCAAGTTTAAAATCCCAAGTATTCAAATCCTTTGACATCAATCAAGTTTAAAATCCCAAGTATTCACATACAAGCTTTAGCAGTTGGTCTCTAATATGTAACATCATTTAGGATGTCAATAAGAGAGGAGCAAACAAGCAAAGTCTGCAAATTAACAATTCTTAATGTTATAGAAGGTAATTAATCTCAATAAGTAATATCTAGATAATTGACAATTTTTGTCTAAAGTTTATGCATGATATCTAATATATACTATACATTCCAAGTGTTCCAACCTCTCATCTACAAAATATATCCATTGATGTAGAGGCAGGTGTAAGCATGTCAAACCAACCAAGTATAGTTGAGAATGCTTATTGATATATAATGGATTCATATAACGTGTAGGAAATCCATCAAAATTTGATTGTTCACAGAGAAAGGCCAGCATACACTATACATTGGTAGTGAAATTATTGCTAGGGTTGTACAGAAACATCCATCTCTTAATCCATTCTGAAAAAAAAAGCTTGCTTCTTAATACACAATAACATCTTTTCTAATAACAATTGAGTTATTACAAAGTGGTTTTTCTTTACTTCAAGAATCTAGACACAAGGAAAAATAAAGATGTTGGTTGGCAACCCTATGAAAATGGGATAGGCAATTAGAAATTCGGAAGTAAATGAAGAATATATTAACCTCCATGAAGCCCTTCAAGGTAATGCTACTATCATGGACACCTTTATAAGATTGGTGATGAGTGCTTTTAAAGATAATAGATTGCATCCGAAGAGCATTTCACCATACTTATAAGTGTTTATAAACTACATTGTAGAGGGTGATGAGCAATGTTTGTTTGACCTTGCATCCATTGTACTTAATGATGGCACACTTATTATCATTGGGTCAATGTATCAAGTGACAAATATGTGCTCCAAGGTAGATGCAAAAGGATACACAGTATGGTGTCTCCTTAGTGTACGTGGTAATATTGAAGTGGGGAGAATTCGTGGATCTATAGTGAGCCAAAATATTTTCATGTTGTTTGTATGCTTTAATAATATATGCTTGATCGCATTTTTTCTTTGTCTTGATCCCTCCCAAATTCAGTGGTATCATAAACACTATTCCTCTGTCTCTCTTGTATTATTATCAATTTATGTGGTTTTTATAATGATGGTATTAATGATCACTCCTGGGTGCTCACTCTATCTTTGTCGTCTTGAATGTGAAAATCATTTAAATGAATTTTCTTTGCCAAAATAATGTGGTCTCTTGTTGACATGAGAGATGGTAGTAAATAGACGGAGTGAGAAAAGATATATATATATACATACATATACATATATATATATACATATAAATATATATATATATACATATATATATATACATATATATATATATATATAAAGAGAGAGAGAGAGAGAGAGAGAGAGAGAGAGAGAGAGAGAGAGAGAGGAAAGTGAGACAATAGAGAAGGGAGAGAGAGAAAGAGATGGTAGGGGAGAGAGAAGAGAGGGAGAGAAGAAAGTGTGATAGGAGAGAGAGAGAGAGAGAGAGAGAGAGATGTTAATAGATAGAGAGAGCAAGGGAGGAGCTAATACCACCCAGAGGGCATCCTCCAACTATATCAAATAGTCTATCAATACCTTGAGCATTCCCTTGCCATTGTAGAGGCCACCATTAGCACCATCCAGGTGGTGTACCCTTAAGATCTCTCTGACGATTAGGCCATGGAGGCTTATGTGTTCTTCTTAAACTGTGAGCCAATGGTGAAGATCTTGATGATGCCACCACCTCAGATGGCAAGAATTATCATAACAATAAGCCCCCAAGGGATGAAGTCCCAAAGGGTGACAAAGAAGCCTCACCTAATCCCAAGCATCATAAAAAAGAGTCCGAAGGCCAAGATCCTACCCAATGCACTAGGTAGCCATAGTATTACCCATAATACAACATCACCATTGACATCCACCATCCATCGTCCCTTCTTCTCCACCCCAAATCCCCACATAACCACCTCCTTTAGTACTTGACAACCTTCATGCCTCCTGTTTAATGGTTACATAGCCGAGCAGTTTTTTGCACAGGAAATTGTCACACAGGAACTGTCATTTTAGATGACTCCTACTCTTGTCAAACCAAGAATGCTAAAAGTACATATGCTAAAAGTAATTCCTCCTAAGGTCTAGCCTAAACACCTGGCACAGCCCGGTGGCTTGATTTTTCAAAGAAAAATGACTTCGGACCCACAATCCCTTGATCTGTAAACTAGACAAGCAAAGAATCCATTTGCAACATAATCCTCCATTGCTGATTTTTGACTAATTTGCTGCACTGCCGCGACGACTGTCTATTGATCTGACTTCCTGCCTTGTCATTGAAAACATGCTTCCTCCACATTTTGAAAATTGGACCATACTCCCTTGCCAAACAGAATGAAAGAAACCTGACTGTCAAATCAGATAACACTTCCAGAACACTTAAGAATTCTGCATCATAATTCTGCCATCATAATTCTGCCTTGAATCTGATCTAATCCTCCACACCTGTTTTGACATAATCAGATTTGTAAAACCTGCTTCACATTCATCAAATATCTGCACTTGACATCCTCCAAGTTGAATGCTATCAAGACAACCTTTGTCAAATAAATCTGAACCCAAATCTGCCAAATAGTCAATTTGATCACCAACTTTCTTCACAATGAAAACATTTTGAAAATTAGATTGAACATTTCTCATCAACATCAAAGATTCAGATACTTCAAAACCAAAACTTTGACCCTCAACAACTTTTGCAACTTCCCTCATAAGAGTTTGACATTCCGTTTGAATCCCCCAGCGATCAAAATCAATCTCAATCAGCTCCTGTAAGTTTATTTGGCCATCTGCTATGAAAATGTGACACCAATATGCAAGAAACCTATTGAGATGTATACAAACCAAGTTTGCTCTGAAATCTGAAAATTCCATAAAAATCAGGAAAATAATCCGCATATAAGCCTCTGGAATCCTTTGAACCTGTTTAGATGTGATCTGATCCACAAACCATAAAAACTGATCACTATGCATCCTATAATGCAATCCTCTTTGACCAATTTGCAACTCCAAAATCTGCAACACATGAATATCTGAATTTTGACAATCTGCCATCATCTGTATTTTAGAATTTGTCATCCACATCTGACAACCCATTCTGTAAGAATCCACTTCTATTGGCTCATCAGCTTTAAAACACACACATCCTCTGACAAAATATGTTTGGGTTGACAATAACCTGTCCCACATCTCATTCAAAATGCACATCCATCAAGCTAAAGCTTGAAATTGCATCATCCTGCATGTCAAACATCATATACTGATCCTCCAAACTTGTCAAACCTGCTTTATACTCTTCAATGAATTGCTCCTCCTGCTCAATCTGATCGATAAGACCTGTATTTGATTCAGACCAAAAATCAATCCACTTGTTCAAATTCTTTGCAACTGAAACATCTCCTTGCTGAATATCAACCTGTGACATCAAAATATGTCCTTCAAAACATTCAAAATCAAAATTCTGATTTCCTTGATCATCCGCAATATCACTTATATTAGTCAAAAAATCCGCTTGAATCCGCCAACTATCAAAATTAGCATCTAGAAACTCCTCTGGTATTCCTGCAGCACCTGAATTGTGACCATAACAATCATCTGCAACAACCATGCTTTGATGTACAAGAACGGATTTTGCTCTTGTTTCGCCATATTCCTCTGAAATACACTTGCTTGCTAAGAAATTCCTCCCACTGGTTTTTTGATTGCAAAATCTGTTTATAGGGTTCAAATATCAATTCTGCAATATCTTTTGGCTGCAAATCCTCCTGTGCGGATCTTTCTCGTGGAAATTCTTCTTGAACTGACATATTTGCCAAAAATTCCTCTTCAGCAATCTGATTTCAGGGAATTCCTCCTGATTTGATTCTTTATCTATAATTCCACACACATCATCCATGGAACCTAAAAACAACTGAATCACATCCTCCTCTTCATTCATCTTGGTATCCGCCTCTTCAATTGCGCTTCGAATGACATGAACAACATCATTGCTATGTATGATCTGCTTCTCCTCACAACATTCCTCAGATGCAAGTGACATATGTAACCTAACGTTGAGCAATTAATCTTTCTCTTCCACTCCATGAGCATACTCTAGTGGTAGGTTAGGGGTATCTAGGGGCTCTTCTAGGCTTTCTTGGCCAACCTCCTTTTGCACCTCCTTCTCCTCCATCTTTGGTATCCCCACTTGATGGATTTCAATCTCCATGCCAACCCAAATGTCATCATCATCACTTGACTCCCCTTCAAACTCATCCGCATATGCATCTCTCAACTTCTCACATGCTCTTTGTAACTTCCCAATGCTTTTCCTACTTGAACATGACTTTCACCTATCTCCTTTGTGATCAGCTAACCATTCATATGCATTCTCTAAGTCATCCTCAAAATCCGCCAACCTTTCAAATACACTCTCCATTTCCTCCCAAGATGATGCTTTATGCACTTTATGGATGATTTTATGAAACTTTGTGCATAGATCAACCATACACCATTTCCTACATGCATCTTTATTTGAGCACTCATCAATTGCACATGGACAATCATCCACCTCATGCTTCCTACTCATGCAAACCTCACATTTTTTCTTCTTCTTCTTACCCCCCATGACACACTCACATAATTAAAATACAACAATCATATTCAGCCCTTAAGAAAGATGCACCACACCAATCCGAGACCCATTAAATTTGCTAAACGGAGAGCCACCACGGATGCTATACCGGGATTCGCAAAGTTCATTTAATTGGCTGCTTAAAATTGATTGAAATATTTTAAATTGATAATATTATGATTTCTCCTTGAAAAAATTGCCATAAAAAGTTACCTTCTGGCTGCAAAGCAAACTCAGTCTACAAATCAGAAAAACTGTCAACTGTGTTGTCAAACTGTCAAAACTGCGTTGTCAAACTGCACTGTCAAAACCTACCATACTGCCAAAATCCGCCATGATCCTCCTTGCTATGAACCTTGCTGCCTTACTACTGATCTTACAAAATAAGAATATGAAGGCTATTGTGAATTCTCCAGAATGTATTACCATACTGCCAAAATCCGCCATGATCCTCCTTGCTATGAACCTTGCTGCCTTACTACTGATCTTACAAAATAAGAATATGAAGGCTATTGTGAATTCTCCAGAATGTATTACCATTCAGCATCTGACTTCCAAGAACCATAACTGCCATTGTAACCGCCACCATAATTGCTGCTCGGCATCTTCTTGGCACTCATCCCCCTTACAAAAGAAAGAAAACTCAACCTTGACATTGCATCACAACACCGTGAACGCTCACATTAATAGACAAACTGATTCTTCTTCAATCTTCTGCACAGCCTGATTATGTCTGAATCATTAGATTTTGCCTCCTAAATCTGATTTCGCCTCCTAAATCTGATTTCGCCTCCTGAATTTGATTTCGCCTCCTAAATCTGATTTCGTCTCTTGAATCTGATTTCGCCTTCTGAATCTGATTTCACCTCCTGAATCTGATTTCGCCTCCTGAATCTGAAACAGTGCCTAAATCTGCAGCACTTGCTTTGCATGCTCCTATTGTAGGCTCCATCCTAATCAACCATTGTGGTTGAAACCACCGTGAATCACCAGTGTTTAATGGTTACATAGCCGAGCAGTTTTTTGCACAGGAAATTGTCACACAGGAACTGTCATTTTAGATGACTCCTACTCTTGTCAAACCAAGAAAATCCTCACACACATAGAACTTCAGTTTCAAAACACACACATTCCTCTCAAATCACCACTACATTGTATCTACACTCAAGACACTGAATATGCAAAGTACAGGAAACAGGAATAAGACAGAGAGATTGACAAACTGCATCTTGCATTCAGAACTCCCCCATAGCTACACAGAAAATCCGCCTAGTATCAAGAATGTCCATAACTACACAGAAAATCTGCCTAGTATCAAGAACGTCCATAACTGAAAAGTCTTCTCCCTTTTCAAGAGCTAAATGAATTTTCAACTTCTAAGATATGAAAAGTCCCCAAAATAGACTAAGGATTCATACATATGCTAAAAGTAATTCCTCCTAAGGTTTAGCCTAAACACCTCCCCTTCCATAGGGTCACCAAGTAGTGGAAACCATACTCACCTATGTCCTTGAACTGCCTTTGATCTTAACAAGGGACCCAGCTTCAATAACCCACCCACACCATTCCAGAGGAAGCTCCAATGGAATATTCCATTGGAAGATGATGGGAAGGACGAAGAAGTGTCATTGCCCATCCATAACCTTGTGTACGGGACCTAACCTTCTAACACAACTTCATCCGCCAATCTTGACATACCATTTGATACGGCTGAAGTCCACCCACTTGCTCCACTCGAGGAGGTTTCTCAAAGGCCTAAACTTTTTCCAATAGATTTACCTCTATGGGATGGTCAAATACTTCCACGATAGTAGGTGATCACCTTCAAAGATATGCCAACTATACTAGGTTCTAGAACCCCTTTGAGATCATGGAGTGATCCGATCGTTGGCTTTCCTGTGCAAGCCCTTCATCACCTTCTTCTACAAGCCCGATGGTATTTCTAGCACCAATGCAGGGCACCACCATGCTGGGCAATCCTGTCTACTACTTTCAATATGTTTATGGGCTTGAAGTTGATACAAATTCCTTAACTCAAAGAGGGGTACCACATAAGCTTCATAACCTTGATTCCTCAAACTGGGATAAAAGGTAAAGAAGGCAAAAATAAGAGTTGAAGAAAGATGAGAGTTGGAGCATCACATGGAGGAGTACACACTCGAGCCCTCCACGATCTTCAACCCTCATAGCCCATGCACGACACCTATATTACTCACAGCAGGTAATCACAATGGCTTTGCACTTTTCATGCACACTTCATCCTATATACATATAAATCAATCCTCATCATCAATAGCCATCTAGGTAAATCTTTGGATGAGGAGGCCATAGTGGGTGATAGCCTAGTCCATGGCATGATCCATCACCTACTAGATCTTGCATTCTGGTGTGATAACGGATTGAGAACATGGTACATGTGTTAGCTCACCCACATGGGAAGTTGCAATTGTGACTCTACAGTAAAGTACTAAAACGACACTTAATTATTCAAGGCTAAGGCAAGCTCTTGACTTGAACAAGGCCCATTACATCTACGTAGTTGTGTTGGTAATAGTGCATATCATTAGTCACTGTCTTCATATCTAGGCTATATAAATCTTTCAATGCCTACTAATAAAACTATACATCTTCGGGCAATGAGTTTGAGCCACGAAGTGTTCAAACTCAATCAGCTAGGCTCATCTCCATGTTCTAATTTTGTTGATGAGCCAATAAATTCATGAAAACTACATATCCATACACTTATTTTGAATCATGAAAATAAATTAAAAATCAATTACTCCATTTTGTCTAAAACATATTAATGTGCAAAAAAAAAATTTCACTGCTTAACAATTAAAAAAACGTTGCTTAGTATCAAAAAATCACTCCTCAGTAGCATATATAGCAGCGAAAGAAATGTTGCTATACTATAAAAATATCTTGCTTTTTTGCTGCTTCTTTTGTTGCTTTATCTTTTGAATACAATAAACTTGGTACTTTGAGTTTTTTTGCAGGTTTATGTCTAATCTGTCACTTCTATCTCTCCTACCCTATCCTTCTCAAGCTCAAGCAAGGTATGTCTACTCTTTTCCTTTATCTTCTATGCAAACAAGCTTTCTTGTGAGTATTTTCCTTCTCTTTCCTCTCTTTTTAAGTTTTTATTTTTTTATTTTTTCTTTTTTATTGAAGCTTAACCATTAAGAGTATTTTCCTTTCTTCTTTTTCCCTAACTAAGAGCTCTCCATTAAAGCTTCCTATGGTAAGAGATCTTGATTTTTATTAATATTTTTTTTTCTTAACTTGGTTTGATTTTGTAGGTTTTCAAAACGTACAAGCTTCACAAGAGATCTCTTTCTTGTATGTTTCTTCTTTCATGCTTTTACATGTTTATAAGGTTTGTAAGTTTTAGGGCCTTTAAGATTAGGGTTTGTTATTAATACTTTTTTTTAAATAATTTGGTTTGATTTTGTAGGTTTTCAACACATACAAGCCTCACAAGGTAAGAGATCTCTTTCTTGTATATTTCTACTCTCTTATGCTTTTACATGTTATAGAGTTTGTAAGTTTTAGGCTTTTAAGATTAGGGTTTGTTATTTTTTCCATATCCTTTTTGAGAGCTATGCTTCTCTCAAGAGATGGCCATACATTAGCTATATGCATAAGGCCATATGTATAAGCTTTATGCATGAGGCTTGTAGATACGCTTTATGCATGAGGCTTATGAATAAGCCACATGCATGAGACTTGTGAATAAGCATGCTGGTCACAACCTAGGCATGCCAGTAGCTTTCAATGCATGCTTGAGGCTTATGCATTAGCCATATGCATAAGCCTTATGCAGGAGGCTTATGCATAAGTTTATGCATGAGAATAAGCTTTATACATAAGGACATATGCATAAGCCTCATGCATGAGGCTTCTGCAGCTTTATGCTATCAATGCATGCCGATAGTTACTTGGGCATGCCAGTAGCTTTTAATGCATGCCACCACCAATGCATAGGCATGTTGGTAGCTACCTAGGCATGTCGGTAGCTACCTAGGCATGTCGGTAGCTTCCAATGCATATGCCAATAGCTACCAATGCATGCTGGTAGCTACCTAGGCATGCCGATAGCTTCCAATGCTGGTAGCTACCGACCGGGTAGTTACCTAGTCATGCTAGTAGCTTCCAATGTATGTCGGGTGCTACTAATGCATGCTACTAGCTACCTAGGCATGCCGATAGCTTCCAATACATGCCTGTAGTAGCTACCAATGCATGCTGATAACTTCCAACACATGCTGGTAGTAGCTACCTAGGCATGCCGGTAGCTTCCGGGTGCTACCAATGCATGCCGGTAGCTCCCTATGCATGCCGGTAGCTTCTAATGCATCCCGGTAGCTACCTAGGCATGTCGATAGCTACCTACGTAAGTTGGTAAGCCACCTAGGCATGCCCTCTACCAATGCATATTGGTAGCTACCTGGGCATGCCGCTAGCTTCCAATATATGCTTGAGACTTACACATTAGCCATATGCATTAACCTTATGCATTAGCCATATGCATTAGCCATATGCTTGAGACTTATGCATACATTAGCCATATGCATGAAGCCATATGCATAAGTCCATGCATAAGAGTTTTAAGTATTTATGTTTCTTCTTGGATATTTGTAAGTATATATTAGCCTCAAATTGTATCTTATGTTTTAATTAAAGAAGGTTATCTTAAATAACAACATAATTGTAATGTTCATTTGTTTATAGCTTGAAGCAGTGGACCGTCCCCCTATGCAAGAGAAATATGATTTTGTATTATAATGGAGTTTGGAAGCTCTATTTGAAAGGGTACAAGACGAAGGCATGATTTTTATTACTAGAGGACATGATTGGCAAGCATGGCTAGTAAATACATTCCTAAAACCATAACATCTTTGTTTTTGCAAAACTAATTTTCACTTATGTTAGTTTTATTGTGTTTTGGGATCATGTTACTAGAAAGTACTACAAACGGTGCTGCAAATGTCCAAGCAAGAAGTAATATAAATGTGAGAAGGGAAGGGGGTGGAGCTGCAAGGAACAATAATAATCGAGCTACATGAGCTGTAGACTCTCTCAATGTAGCCCCTAGCTCCATAGATTTTCATTACGCTTTATTTTGTATATGAAGTTTTTGGAATCATACACTTATGTAATTTCACCAAGTATTGTAATTGAATCACAATACGAATAAAAACCATGAATTGAAATTATACTTTTTTTATATTTGTCAAATTTTACGTTACATGTGTCCATGATAATGAGTAGGACATGAAGTTGTATTAATTTTACTGTGTCTATATTAAAAAAAAGAACTGGGAGTCCTGTGTAGACTCTCCAGTCTACCCCATCTTTTTTCTGCTACGCAATACTTTTGCTGCTCTGTAGTGAACATAACAGTGATATTTTGCTGCTATTTTTATTGTGGAGCAGCAAACCTATTTGCAGTGAAAATAACAACTTTTTAAGCAGCGAAATGGGCCCAACATCTTGCCAAGTATCGTAATTGAATTACGATATGAATAAAAACCATGAATTGTAGTTTTTTTTTTTGGTATTCGTCAAGTTTTACATTACATGTGTCTATGATGATGAGTAGGACATGAAGTTGTGATAGTTTTATTGTGTCTATATTTAAAAAAAAGAACTGGGGCACACTGGGGAGTCCTGTGCAGACTCCCCAGTCTACCCTAGCTTTTTTTTAAAACCATGCAGTACTTTCGCTGCTCCACAGTGATCCCGTTTGCAGTGAAAATATCATGTTTTTAGCATAGCAAAATGGGCCCGACATCTCCCTACCATTGTAGTTATAACATCGCTACTATTTTTGCTGCTACATCCTCATTCTATTGTAGTGGAGGAGGGGCGCTAGTGTTTCCCCGCATAGAAGATGTGCTTTACCAAGAGGCCCTTGTGGTCCTATGATCTACCATTTTTGAGTCTCCAGGCAGCTTGGGCCACCATACAAAAGGTGGATGTGATGGTTCTAGGGTGAAGAGCTGATCTGGTACTTTGTATAGGGATTGTGCATATGTGTATCATATGGAAAGAGATGTGATGGGTGTGGGTGAGAGTTTCTTACTTAGAGGGTCCTTGGTAATGAACATTTGTCTTTGGTGCATCACCTAGGCCAACAAGGCTTATTTCCTTGATCTCAGAGGGGCCTCCATACGAAGTATGTGGCTCTTTGCCTGGGTTTCTTTGAGCCTTCTCACTATGTACCAATATTTTTCCTAGGACTTAAAGTACTCAAACACTTGCCTTAGATATTTTCTAGATGTGGTAGGACTTAAAGTACTTAAGAAATTGCCTTAGATTTTCCTCTTGAGGCTCGGCAAGCTCTTTTGAGTTTTTCTTCCTTCTCTACCTTAGCCTTGACCTTATTAAGCTTGCATTTGGTAGCTTAACAGAGTTTGGCTTGCTTAGAGCTCGTGGACTTCTCGTCACTCCTATAAGCTATTATCTTGGGGGGTCTGCTTTCTGGCAATGGATCGACTAGTGGATGGAAATGTAGGTATGGAAGAGGTGTGTAAGATTGAGGTGAGGTCGGCTAGTGGTAGGAGATTGGGGTCTACATATGTTAGATGTCTACAGAGATGATCGGAGTAAGTTGTGTCCCCACCATGGTGGAAGTAAATATGGGTGTAGTGGGAGATGGGTGATGATGGTGAGGATGGTTGAGAGAAAAGATGATCTAATGAAGGAGAGATAGGCATGGTTATGGCTCCAAGGGGGTGGATGAGAATGGAGACATGTATGGATGTGACTAAATCTAGAGATCCCATCAGGCAATCCATTGTACTTGAGACTTTGCCATGTGGGAAGCATGTGAGAGCTCTAAAAGAAAGCCAATAGGACTTCCTGTTGAACATGACTAAGACATTTATGGTCCCCAGCATGAGGAACTCTCTCCCTAAAGCTATAATGTCCCCTTAGTCATCCTGTGATGCCCACTGGTGAATCCCAATCTCCCCCTCAGTCTCTCTCTTGCATAGTTGTCTCCTCCTAGTCATAGATATATGACTGTGCACCTTGAGTACTACGTTGAAGTCCCCTAAAAGGAGAAATTTGCCAAGAACATGAGAACTCAATGGCGTCTACATGGAGGGGATAAAACTACTCTCCCTCCTCTAGAATAGCATATGCGGACTTACAAGGTGGGAAGTAACAGACTACAATGTGTATCCATATCTCCATTGTGACATATAGCCTCACCCACATAAAGCATGCCTCTGTGTCCCTGCGACTATTGTGATCATGGGCTACACATGTGTCATGAATAGTACCACCACTTTGCTACCACTCCACCAGCCATTTACATTTTCCACCGCATGTGCATGTCTCCGCTCTCGATAGGCAAATGCCCACTCATTAAACCAAAAATGCATGGTAGCCCTCCCTCTGGGCTCTCGTGCGTGTCTATGAAGAAGATGATGTCCCTCTCTGCAAAAACTTCTCTAAGTCCCCCAATGTACAACCATAGTGTCCCATTGCAGTTTCAAATCATGAACTTGAGGTGTGTGGTCCCATACACCCTATGCCTCTATTTGGGACAACTCTCTATGATGATGACTCAATATATTGCCCATTTCCTTACCTTGTGGGCCTCATGCACTTTGGGCATGTCTGCCTGCCTGTGCTCTACCTGGGTTTGGGTAAATATCATTCTCTAGGTATATCTTCTTTGATAAAAGAGCTGTTATTCATATATCCATGAAGGCCTCTAGACTAGCAAGTTCTGATAATTTCAAGATGAGGGGGTGCTCCTATGAGGTGTCTCATCCCACACGCCATGTTTCCACATAAGGTGTCATTTCCACTTTGAGTTTCTTGCATAGAGGGTCAGCGCCTTGGGGGAATCCCCCTGCTTAAGTCTTGTCACCCTCACATAAAGAGTTTAGTCCTTCCTCCTCTTCTCCTCTTCCAAGGTATCATCTGAGATGGGGATGGATGTGGGGTGTTTTCTCACCACTTCTTGCTTAATCACTTGGCTCACCCTTTCTCCATCTCTTGTAGCTTGTTTTTCAACCTTTCAACCTCAAGGCAAGGGAGGAGTGATTTCCCCTTCTTCCTTTGCATACATGTAGCTTGTTTTTCAACCTTTCAAACTCAAGGCAAGGGAGGAGTGATTTCCCCTTCTTCCTTTGCATACATGTAGCTTGTTTTTCAACCTTTCAACCTCAAGGCAAGGGAGGAGTGATTTCCCCTTCTTCCTTTGCATACATGTAGCTCCTCCTTTTGAGGTCTTCAACTTGTGCATTCCACTTTCCCACTTTGGTCTCGCATGGGCTTCCTTGATCTCTATTTCCCTATCTTGTTTATCTTCCTGGCATATGAGGATCTCCCTGATAAAAGTTTTTTTAGGTAGAATTTAAGCTTATACATTTTTACCCATTAATTAAAAAAAATATTGTAAAGTTTAACAAGTTATGATAAATTTTTAATATTTTTTAATCATGTATAAGTTAAAGAAAATACGATAGATCTTAAAATTTTTAATTATTTTAGGTATTGAACACTAGTCTTATATAAAGAAAAAACCACTTTTGTAAAAAAATCATTTATCTTTGTTTTAAAGAATTTCCTACTAGGAAAATATCCTCAACATATGATATTAGTCAAAAAAATATCAAGTGCGACAAATTTTAAAAAATGTAGCCTAATTTTTCTAAAAAAATTTGGCGCACACAGGAATTTCACCCGGCTCTATAGACACACAATGCTAACCACACACACACACACCCAAGTACCACAAGGGGTACCACCCTTTCCAAATATTGGCCACTTTATAGGCCGTGGATAAGCCGTGGGGGGACAAACCCCATAAGTTAGTCATTTGGCCGATTGGAGTGAACACCCAACACAACTTTGGTAGAACTGGGCATCGTAAGTCAAGTCACGATCTTGATGTCCATGGCATTCATCGTTCCCTGATCCAAAGTGTGAGCTTGAAGGGCAAGAATTGCTCACTGTTGTCACCGCATTATTGCCGAAGAGGAAGGTGGAATCAAGCACCATGACGATTGAATGATGACTGCCTAAGGAGTGCGGATGGCTGCCTACATGCCCACCTGCATGATGGGAACACACCCTTAGTATAAGATGTCCCCAAGAGGATTTGACCCAAAGGGCTTCCGTCGAAAGTCTAAGGTCTTATCCACTAGGCTACCGACTTGGGGATGATCGATTTTTTTGATTGGATCATTTGGAAAAAATAAGAATCGCCCTAAAAAAGTGGTTAAGTGAAATTTTGAATACGAAGGAATGCACCCTGAGGACCATCCCTCCATGGGCTCTTAGCATGCTGCCCCTCTTCCAACACGATTTAAGTGAACCCCACACTGAGAGAGAGAGAGATTTTTGGCCCTTGTGCCTAGCATGGACCTACGAGCAAGAGAGAGAGAGAGAGAGATTTTTGGCCCTTGCGCTTAGGGATATGGTGGACTCATAAGTTCAACCGCCCTTTAGCCTCACAAGACCCCAAAATGGCTAAAAGATTAAACAATAAGGGGTTGAGGAGATTTAAGGATTGCTCAAACGATGCATTAGTGGGATGGAAAGAGCCGAGCAATTGGAGATAGAACTTGCCTTGTCTAACAGAGAAGCACAGTTGGTCAGGTATGTGTTGGAGGAGGTGCAGAAAGGCTGGACATCCACTGCTGTGGATGATACTTATTGGATTAATGATTGGTCTTGGTTTCTGGTTCTAAGCTTGGACAAAGGCATAACTAGAGTTTTGTACAGTGCTTTGAGGGTAAGTTAAGACAATGTCATTTGCTGTAACAAAATATGGAAAGTGAATTGGAGCTCTAACTATTGGAGAAGAAAGTGGAAGGCAATATGGGAAATGGAAATACCTAATAGATCTTAGGTTTTTCTATGGAGAGTCTGTATGGGAGCTTTGCCCATGGGCTCTAAATTGGTTCAAAGGAACTTCACCAGTGGATGCTGCCTCGGATGTAGGACTGCCTTGGAAGATGGGAAACATGCATTTTGGGATTGCCCTGCTATTAGAGGAGCTTGGATTAAGATTGGGAAATGGGTCCAGAGCTTTTTAGGGGTGCATGGTCAATGGGGGGATTGGTTGTTTAGCATATGGATAGCTAATGATGAACATGTTGATGTGATCTTTAATATTATCAGGTGCTATTGTTTATGGAAAATCTGGAACTCCAGAAACTGCATTATGTTTTAGAAATCTTGTGATATAGGGATTGATATTAGTGGATTGATGCATAAATGTATTTGTATGTGATGGGTGTATGCTTGATTAATACAATGAGTGGCAGCTAGGATCATCTTTGTGTCCATATCTATATATTATTGGTCAAAAAAAGAGAGTGAGAGAAGCAAGCATGGAGCATGAGGAGGGCACATGCACTCCAAGACATCTCAAAACAAGAGATTCTTTTGAACACTGAAAAAAAAAGTGCTTTAAACCATATGGAAATGGTCTCATCAACAATTTTAAAAAAATGAAGGAGCCAAAACATGCTAATAGTAGAAAAGTGGATCCCCTTGAAGGTTGCCTAACTTTGACACAATGGATGATGGGGATAACCGGTAAAGTTAAAACATGCATTGGTATCACACATGCTTCTTCAATGATTCTCACTCTCTTCATAGTTCAAATATTGCTTATCTATCATTAAAAGGATCAAGTTCCATACAGAGATTAGAGTGGTTGCAAGGTTAAGCTATTGGAGCTTAATATGGCCGTTGCAGGATTAAGCTACCGAAGGAGGTTAATATGGCCATTGCAGGATTAAGCTACCGGAGGTTAATATAGTAGCAAGATTAATAAGCTACCAATACTGATGAGTAACTATCACTAATGGCATTGTTAATTAAAAAGTGGCCTATGGCAATAGGTCTTTCCATTGTATATATAATTTCTTTTATGCCTTTAATTATATATTATACTGTACTAGGTGGTGGGGTTCTAATCCAACACTTCCACATCAATAGGTTTTGTGTTACGAGCTGCTAACATATACACATAATTTTTGACTAATGTAGCTATGAGACTACAAAATGATTCATTAGGATACACTATAACATCACCATATCTGACTCATCTATGGGTTATAGTTAAAACTTAGGATAAAATATTGACATATGTGTCTTAGTTTGTAATTATCTATATAATGAAAGTGATAACATGTGTAATAATTGTATAGAAGTGATAAACAAAACTTGATGAGATCTAGATGACATCATATTATATGAGGCATGACAACACCCACACAACTTATGAGGATCACCAACTTCATTAATGATGTTTTTCACACGTATTGGAACTTCTTTGATGTTATCTTCCTTGGGCACCAAAATTTTGAGGCTTAAAGACCAATAAATAATAGCATTGTTGATGAAATGGCTTTCGACTCCACAATAGGCGTCCAAATAGAACCAATAAGTGTGGTGGTTAGGACACCAACATTTTGAGGTCACTTGTGCATTTTTTCTTCTTGAAAATGCTTCAAGAAGAAAAAATGCACAAGTTAGATGCATCAAGATAGTGACTAAAATAGTTGATTGCCTAAGGTTGTCCATCCCCTTACTATGTCTTGTAGTAGGGACCCAAATTTATGTCTATATAGAATGGAAAACCTCATAGTTCTTGCACCCATGACGTATTAGTCCCCCAACAACAACATTATTATTAATGGCACACTATATTCTTCAAACCAAGCTAATAGTAGTTGGGTTATCTCACATTCTAATGTTGATGTTTATATTTTATATCTTTACTGAGGATCATTGCATTTTGGTTAATGTTCATGGTTTATGGATTTTTTTAACACTTTGGCTACCATATTGTTTGTTTAACACTTAGTGATCGAGAGGCCATAGAAAATCCCGCTCTTCCCTATGCCATCGTACCCAAACATGCTCTGATGGTGACCAACCTTTGCTTCACTCTTGTGACTAACTGTGTAGGATTGACCTAGAACTAACCTTTATTTCCTACTCCCCTACCTGGTGTACCAATTCTCTAGCAGGAACACCAAAAGAGTTGATGTCTGGTCAAGACCCGGAACTTACGTGGTTTCAAACCACCTTGTTGGCTTTGGAGGAGTAGCGACTAATGTAGTTGTGCCCAATGCAATAAGCCAATGCTAGGATGTTGAGCTACCGTCTGCCGCCTAAGTGCAAGGAGATTGAGCATGAATGCAAGAAGGTTAGTTTGTATGGCTATCTAGATTCCAAACAATCTTCCACATCCAGATAGAAATGACTTAATACAAGATTGAACACTAAATAGATAGAAAGAAATAGTAAGATGAGGTCCAATCCATTCTTGAGTATTACAGTACAATGCCTTAGAGGAACTCTACTCTCACGAACTCCTCACTCAACTCTCCTATGTCCCTATTTGGTATTGTTCCTCTCTTCAAGGCCTAAGTAGAGTCGACATGAATCTCTCTATCTAGTCATGCACTTACTCCTAAAATCTTAGCCGGATAGACTAGACCAAATAGTAATGCACTTACTCCTAGAATCTTAGCCAAGTAGACTAGATCCACTCTAACTCTTCTATCTCTTTATCCGACTAATCCCCCTTTTCCATTACAACCACGGTTACTACCCATTCATCAAGAAGTTGTTACAAGTTTGTTACAAAACAAGAAGGCCCGATTTGTTGCACAATAGTCAATCCAGTAACAATCTGGGCACCGACCAAACGGGCTGGTTGGTTGTGCCAAAACTAACATGGTAGTAGGATTAAGCTATTGATAATGATAAATCCAACTACATGGATTCTTTAATTTCTTATTTCATCCTAGCAAACAAAGATCGATGGTTGTGATGAAATCTTCAAACTCTTTGTTGGTATATTTATCTGGGGGCATTGTTTGTTCTGGATGCTAGTCTGAGGTTAGTCACTGCCAATAAATTTGAGTATAATGTAAGTGAGCTAACCCAGTTAGTTTGAATTTAGTCACTATCAAGATAAAGACCTAGTCATGAGCACCCTCTCTAGCTCTCAAATGCTCTCATGGTCATCCACTCAAATTCAAAAATGCGAGCAAGATCTCTGTTTTCGACTTTAGTTTGAATTTAGTCACTATCAAGATCGAGACCTAGTCATAAGCACCCTCTCTAGCTCTCAAATACTCTGAAATGCTCTCATGGTTTTGTGAAGACTGGTGATCTTCACCCAAGTTCTTCTCTTCAATGATCAACATTGACACCAAATCTATGAAGTTGGGAATGTTCTCCCGAGTTTGAATAGACGTCTTAAATGCCTTGTATTGTGGCCCAAGACCACATAAACACACTTCCACCTTATCATCATCATCAACAGAATGATGCAAGGGATTCCACAATGATCTTGATCTTCAAAGCATAATCCTTCATGGACATATTCTTCCTCTCCACAGTATGAAGCCCATTCTTCAACTGAATTTTTCGTGCCTTGGTGTTGGTTTCATATAATTTCACCAAGCTGTCCCAAGCCTCCTTAGGTGACTTGGCATCCTGTGTATGCCCAATCATAGTGTCCTATATGTTGATAAAAATATAATACATGACTTTCCTTGCTCCTTGATTCCAATCCTTGAACTCTTTTATATCTGTAGCAGTTGGAATATTCTCTGGTATCTCCGGTGCCTCCTCATGTTCACCTTCAATGTAGTCCCAGTAACCTTTTTCCATCAGGAAATTGGTCAATCTAAACCTCCAAGCATGGAAGTTGTTCTTGTCAAGCTTCTCTGCAACAATGTGGTTTATTCCATCATTCGACATCTTTTCTACAACACAAATTTACCAATAACATCACTCTTTCTTGACCTGCACAAACTGCTGTATTCTCTGCCGGTACTATACTGCACCCAAACTGTCACAACCAGTGACCTTATTTTGCATATATACACCCAATGGAAACTTTGAGACCTATTTGCAGCACACACAGTGTCTGCACAACCAATCACCCTTCCTGCAGTTCCAAAAGCAGAGTTCTGCAGAGAATCAAAACTTACCCATGCGCAGTGCTTGTGAAGGCCTGGCGAACTAAAAAACGGAGGTCTAGACATGCCCGAAACACGTTTTCGGCCCAAAAAATTTTGTCCAGTAGGTCCGGTAGGACAAAACAGTTGCCTTGTAGCTTTCCTTCACGAAGAAAGCTCATCAATTGGAGTTCATTTGTTGGTGCCTCCCAAAGAGCTCCCGGCAAGGGTGTAGTAGCCAACAAAAAGGGGAAAGAGTAGATGAAGCTCTTACCCTCGTACCACTTCCTGTGCTTCTCTTTCTTGTTTTGCTGCTTAGCCCTTAGCATGAACGAGGCTTTGATACCATGAAAAAATGCAGGGGAGAAGAGAGCTTGAGCTCTTGCAAGCATACACACACACTCACACAAACCTTAGAAGAGAACACACAAGGTGAGATGTTGAAAATTTTTCTTCTTCTTCACACAACAAAAGAGGTCTACAAGAAGATAAAGTGACTAACACACATAATAGAGTATATACAAGCGGTCCATAATGTGAACACGCTAAAAGGAGTGAGTAGATGTGGACTAGTTGGTGTAGTCCAGCTATAGAATCTCTGGTGAAGATATGTCGATGCCAACTATCACACCCGCCAGTGATATAAATGTCGAACGGTCATACAGGCGTTTCGTGAGTGTCAGCTCATGTTGATCTTGACATCTCAACACTATGGACTATAGTGATCATGGACTATAAGTGTGTCATGAATAGTACCACCACTGTGCCACCACTCCACCAGCTGTTTGTGTACCCCATCGCATGTGCATGTGTCCTCTTGGTAGGAAGATGGCCATTCATAGCCAAAAATGTGTGGTAGCCCTCCCTCCGGGCTCTGAGAAGACATGATGTCCCTCTCTATAAAAACTTCTCTAAGTCCACCAATGCGTGATCATAGTGTCCTATTGCAGTCCAAATCACGAGCTCTAGGTGTGTGGTTATAGACCCATGCCCCTATTTGGGACACAACTCTATCATGATGAATCACCTGTCCCTACATACTACCCACTTCCTTGCCTTTTGCAGGCCTCATGCACCTTGGGCATGTTTGCACGTCTGTGCTTTATCTAGGTTTGGGTAAGATCATTTTGTAGGTATATCCTCTCCACTTGGAGAGCTCAATATATCCATGAAGGCCTCTCGCCTACTAGCAAGCCTCCAATAATTTCAAGTTGAGGGGGGTGCTCCTATGAGGTGTCCCATCCCACATGCCATGTTTCCACATAAGGTGTTCCTTCCACTTTGAGTTTCTTGCATAGGGCTAGGGTGTTAGCCAGAGAGATTTCCCCTCCTTAAGTCTTGTCACCTTCAAATGAAGAGTACGGACCTTTCTCATGTTCTCCTCTTCCAAGGTATCACCTATGAGATGGGGATGGATGTGGGGTGTTTTCTCACCACTTATGTCCATTATTTCTCTACTTCTTGCTTAATCACCATGGCCCACCCTTTCTCCATCTCTTGTAGTTTGTTTTTCAGCCCTTTAACCTCCAAGGCAAGGAATGGATTAATTTTCCCTTCTTCCTTTGCATACATATAGCTCCTTCTTGAGGTCGTCCACTTGTGCTTTCCACTTTCCCACTTTGGTTGGATGGGCTTCCTTGATCTCTTTAATTTCCCTATCTCGTGTATCTTCCTGTCATATGAGGATTTCCATTATAAAAGTTTTTTGGGTAGAAATTAAACTTATACATTTTTTCCATTAATTACAAAATCTATATTATAAAATTTAAGAGGTTATAATAAATTTCTAATATTGTCTTATGATGCATAATTCCAAAGTAAATATGATAGATCTTATTTTTTAAATTATTTTGGGTATCGAACACTAGTCATATAAGTAGGATGCCACTTTTAATTATTTTGGGTATTGAAAACTAGTCTTATAAAGAAAGAGCCACTTTTGTGTCTTTTTAAGAGGCTTTTGTAAAAAAAAAATCATTTATCTTTCTTACGAAAAATATCCTCAATATATAATATTAGTCGAAAAAATATCAAGTACCACATTTTTTTTTAAACATAGTCTTTCATGGTCATTTTTAAGAAAAAGATATGATTTTGAATTTTACTTGAAAAATACCTTGACTAAAATTTTAAGAACACTATGAATACAATACAAAGATCCTTTTATATGTAGGTCTATTTAATACACATCTCTTTGAGGATAACTGTTAGAAATAGGGTTGCAGGAATGCACGCGTTGTCGTGCCATGGCACGTCTATGATGTGAAACCGTGCATGTGAGTTCATCAAATACACATCCAGATACATGGGGTTAAGTGCCATGACGAGTCATTATATGATGCCTGAGTATATATGTTCATATTGTAGTTAAGGTTCAATAAGATGAGCTGAGGCTGAGCCAGGTTTTGAAGCCGTTGACAGTGTGGTGTGAATTGTGGAGGATTTTTTTTTAATGCTTATGGAGAATTTCGGAGCTAGCAGATATCTTGTGCCTTGATAGGACTGGATTTTGCTTGTGATATTAGCACTGAGACAGAGAACTTAATGGTACATAATGGTCGGGTTCTTGATCGTATGCTTTAGATGGCAAATCATATGCACAATAAGGATGCTAAATGGAGCTTCTTTTGATCAGGCGTGAGAAAAACCTTTAGAAAGGTTATGGTGAAAAGGTAAAAAGGAGTTTGATTTTATATATATATATATATATATATATATATATATATATATGGTCAACGCTCCAAAATAGATGGAAAAGGCCACACTCCAAAACAAAGGAAAGGGAAATAGTAGGCGCCCTGAAGAAAATGAAAATGGATAATACGCGATTTCAGCTGAAAAAGAGTGGGGAGCGCGAGTTCTCCGCGGGAAAGAGAGAAAACAACCGGAAGCTGACGGCGGCGAACCAGAGTGGGGAGAAAAAAAAATCTGCAGAGTGAATGAACAGCGTCCATTCGACCAGAAGGATTGGTTTTATGCAATGAGCGACTGTGTATGGTGTGTTGGAGCTCGAAATAAAGAGCAAAGTTGCCTCTACCATTTGATATGCTTACTGCAATTTCACTATCTCAACTATGCGCCGGGTGTACGCTGCTTGCAGCGAAGCGTGGAGTGATTTTTTTTAAGGAAATTCAAAAAATTCGCTTTCCCCGCCATCAGATAAGTAAACCTTTATGGATAAAATCTCTTTATATTTTCCTACCTACCTCTTGTAAAGAAAACGATGCAAACAAACCTTCAAAGGTTTTGTTAAAAAAGTAAAAGGTGGATTTTGATGTGAAGTTATGTGAGGAATTTCCCTCAAGTGACATGGAATTAAAGAGTCAGAAATATAGCAACGACTCTAGTGAGAATTGATTTTGATTCTATCCTAGTGGAACTAAATGCAGGCCATGGATTTCTTTTAAAATCATATGAATATGTTAAAGCTATGCCATGTATCGTTTTGTGTTTGTGAGTTGTCAGAATTTTAAGCCAGATTTTCAGGTGATAAAGAACATTATGAGATGTTGGGAATGGTGACACTGGTTGTAATGGATGTAACTGGCTACATGTATATTGGGAAAATTGGAAGGCTTTGTTGTGCACACATGTGAATGGTTCAAAGGATTTCATGCAATTCTGTGCAATCATCTGGGTGAATTCAAGGATGTATTGAGGCAAGTTGACACATGTATTTGTCATTGGAAATAGTGATGTTCAATACTCCTTGGGAAATTTTGTGCGTGAGACTCCTTGTTGAAATTGACATTCACTCTCACAGCTAGAAGTTTCGTACTTTCCTGGCTGTACCGCACACTTCACGACAGCTTTTTGGTGAACCCGACGTGAAACTGCTGGGGTGAGAGTGTGGTGAAATATACAGGGAAGCTATGGCTGAGAATTCTGAGGGCCAGGGGGTTCATTTTGACCCCGGAGTTATGCAGATGTTCCAAATGTTTACCATGTACATGCAACAGCAACAAGCTGCTGAGAGGGGACAGATTTCCACGACCAAAGCCTTACAATCAATTGTGAAAAAGGTGGATCAATTTGATGGGAAGGACATTACAAAGTATCTGCGCAATTATATAAAGGAGATGGAGCTAAACAGGGTGACTGAGGAGGATATGGTTCGAAGTTTCGAGCTGGTATGCGTTCCTGAAATAAGAGAGCGCATAAAAGGATTGCAGACAGCACAGGGTGGCAGAAATTGGGAAGAATTCAAGCTTGCTTTAAAGGATGAATACTTCATGGAGGATTCTGAGCGAGTGACCAAACGAACTTTCTTAGAATGGGTCACAAAACCTAAAATGGGAATTTCTGCCACAGAATTGCTAAGGGAGTTTGA
Organism: Cibotium barometz; assembly: GCF_041138505.1. Lineage (NCBI taxonomy): Eukaryota > Viridiplantae > Streptophyta > Polypodiopsida > Cyatheales > Cibotiaceae > Cibotium > Cibotium barometz. Next base: position 38,773,721 of record NC_141080.1, on the reverse strand, counting down.
GAAGCGTTATGCCCAGTTGTCAAGAATAGAGCGTGCAACTTTGGACAGAGAAAAGACAGAGCTCTTCTTGCAAGCAGCTGGGAAAGATCTCCAGGAGAAATTGGAAATCCTCCTTGAGGATAAGAATACAGAACAGGGATTAAAGAGTGATTGGAATGATGTTGAGGATGCAGTCACTATGTTAGCAAAGCGGCAGCGGAGGAGGGATAAAATGGTGATGGGCTCTGCAACCCCCATAACTGCTGTCACCCCTGAGAATCTATCCAAACCAGCTGCTACAATTCCAAAGATAGATGGGCCGATGGATGAGCTTATCAAGGGTATGCGTGACTTAAAATTGAAGATGTCCAGGATTGAAGAAAAAGGTCTACCATTGGGGCAGGCTTCTATGCAAAGGCCTCAAAGCAAAGAAGGGTTTACATATAGATGCATATGGTGTGATGACCCAGAGCATGCAAAGAAGGATTGTACCAGCTATAAAGAAGCTCTTAAAAATCAACTTGTGTTCTTCAAAGATGGGAAAATCCATCTTACAGAGACTGGTCTTCCATTGAGTACAAACTTTGGGAAAGGAGGGATGAAAAAGCTGGTAGAGGATATGGCTGCTAGTCATGCCATTTCTATGGTTGAGGCAGCAACCTATGGATTAAAGGTTGGTCAACTAAAGCAGGGATTTGAGAATGATGAGGATTATGAGAATGAGAATTTTTGGCCATCAACAATGGAATTAATTGCATCAAAGAAAGTGTCAAAGCAAGCTTTGCATGAGGCAGGTGATTGTATACGTCTTGAGACTGGCTGGGAGGAGCCTGTGGATTCTTTATCCATTCATGCCTATATTGCCAAATGCCAAAATAATGAGGCACAGGTAGAGGAGAAGCGAAAAAGGGAAAATGAGGAAGGAGGGCCATCAAAAAGAGTTACACGTGGAAGTGAAAAGAAGGATCCTGGGCCATCACATATGCCTCCACAGCATAGCAGACCTCCACATGATGTTTCAATGGAAGAAGTGCCAGCAAAAATGAAGGAAAAGGGTAAAGGGAAAAGTCCACTCTACAAGCTTCAATCTGATATTGAAGTTGCAACAGATCTCAAAAAGGTGCTTGAAGAGAGAATTCTAAACAGCAGGGTGGAATTCACACTAGGGGAAGTCTTGGGGATTGCAAAGAAAGAATTTCATGATGAGATAATTGATATTATACGAAGAAAAAGGCAGTCCATAATTGAATCTATTCCATCACAAGGAGAGGCAAGCACTTCCAAGACTCATGGTGTACAGGTACAGAAAAAGGAAGAGAGAGAAAATGTGGTGGAATGTAATCACTCTGCTGATGGGGCACGACAAGTGCGCTTTGTGGAAGAGGATGATGAAAAAGAAGTTCTTACAAAAAGTCATTCCTCCAGGAGTCATTGGGCAAGAGCAACTACTGAAACCCTTGTCAAGATAGGTGATTTGGAAGAGCCGTATGTCGCTCTAATTGATCATGGGTCTGAAATAAATCTTATGGCTAAAAATCTCTACAACAAATGTAAGTGGCCAATGGATGTGGATCATGGGTGGATGATTAAAGCAGCTAATAACTCATCTGGAGAGCTTTATGCAGCATGTCCAAATGTAAGGGTAACTATAGGGGATGTGAAGGATGATCAGAATTTCTTTGTTCAGGAGATGTCATCGTATCCCCTTATCCTTGGGCAACCCTACATTACAGCTGTAAGGATGGAAACAAAGGTTTTGGATGATGGTTCAGCATATGCAAGAATAAGGAGTAAAGATGGCAAAAAAGCTGTTCAGTTTTTGACAGTTTGCATTAATCATGAAAGGAATCGTGAGTCTCTTCGGGCACAGTCACTCCCAAAGATAAACAGAGAGTTTATGAATTACAGGGAGATGAGGGATTTTGGCCAGGTGCCATTGTAAAGCGGGATTCCAATGGTACAAGGGGAAATGAGTTCTCGCAGGACTCAATCAATGTAAATAGTTTTTCAGCAAATTTTCAGGGATTTTCCAGCTATGGGTCACTGGTTTTTGTAAAAAGCAAGGATTTAAAGCGTGGCATGCAAAAACATATACAAAATGAACAAAAAAGTTTTGAGCAGTGTGGTCTTTTGGAGAAGAATGAGTTTATTTCAGGGGTGCTTGATGAGGTGTCATTTATAGATGCTATGGATGTGCTTTTTGATATGGGAAGAGCATGCTTACAGGGTGGAAATGAAATCATAAAGGTCTCATCTGTGGAGATGTATGATATAATCCAGGAATTTGAGGGGGTGGAATGTAAAAACATGAATTGTGAGATGGATGCTCATGTTGATACAAAGTACAAAACGGTTGCAAAGAAGGTGAAACCAGTTGCCTTGCCCTTGCCACCAGGAAGCAAGGAGAAGATAGATGAAGCTTCTATGCAGCCAAATCTTAGAGATCCGAAGAAAATTGGGCATAAATTTACTCAAGAAACTCTGAAAGAGCTGAAGATTGGTGAGAGGGATTTTCTGTTGCCAGTTGAAAGGGAATGCTTTGAGGAGATGCTTGTAAAACATGGGAAAGCTTTTGCCTTTCAGCCGCATGAGATAGGTTGTGTTGATCCAAGTGTAACAGCACCAATGGTGATCTTTACTGTTCCACATGTGCCCTGGAACCTGCGGCGGCCAATTCCAGTACCAAAGGCTCTCTTGCCAAAGTTGATGGAATTACTAAAGGAAAAGATCAGGATGGGAATCTTGGAGCCTTCATGTGCCCCATATTCCAACAGATGGTTTACTGTACCAAAGAAAAATGGGACATTGCGCTTTATTCAAGACATGCAACCTGTAAACAAAGTCACAATCAGGAATGTGGGAGCAGGTCCAATTGTGGATGAGTTTGCAGAAGCATTTGCAGGGAAAGCTATATACTCTATGGGTGATCTGTATTCGGGATATGATCAGTTCCAGCTGGATATACAAAGCAGGGACTTGACCACAATGAGAACTCCTTTGGGATTAGTAAGGATGTGTACCTTACCACAGGGAGCCACTAACTCGGTGGCACATATGATGAATGGAATGAATAAAGTCTTACGAGACTTCATACCACAAAAAACTATGCCATTTTTGGATGATGTGCCAATAAAGGGCTGTGATGAGAAAGATAAAGATGAGGATTTGGATTCAAAGGGGTGCCGCAAGTTTGTGGCAAATCATATAAAGGATTGTGACATGATTCTATCCAGGCTTGAAGAAGTAAATCTTACTTTATCTGGGCTGAAATCAGTGTTTGGGGTTGGTGAAGTGCTAATAGTGGGACATCTTTGTAGTACTAGTGGACGCCGTCCTTGTCCAGCCAAGATAGATGCAATACAAAGAATGAAGGAAATATGCATTAATGTTACAGAGCTGAGGAGATTTCTTGGAGCATGCGTCTTTTATGTTATTTGGATCCCACATTATGCACATGTAGCAGATCCTCTTTATCAGCTTTTGAGGAAAAATCAAAAATTTTTGTGGAGTGCAGTACATATTAAAGCTATGCGGAAGCTGAAATATTTGCTCCAATCATCACCCATTTTGAGAAAGGCAGATTATGAGTGTGGCAGGCCTGTGATTGTTACAGTTGATACTAGTCCTACTGGGATAGGATGGGCAGTAGGGCAAGATGATGAGGATGATCATAGGTATGTAATTAGATTTGGAGCAAAGGTACTAAGCTTTCGGCAGCGAAAGTATCCACAGATCAAGAGAGAATTATGGGGGATAGTCACTGCTCTAAAATGTGAAAAAGAATATCTTATTGGGGCATCTGTACTTGTGGAGACTGATTGCTTGCCACTTCTTGGGATGATAGCAAGTTGTACCACTCCAGATATTGCTATGCTTAGGTGGATTGCTTATATCAAGTCACTAAATCCTGAGTTTGAGCATATTGCGGGAAAAGATAATCCAGTTGCAGATATGCTATCACGAGCCAGGTATGAAGATGAGGAAGAGATGATTAGTGACATTGATGATGTGGGTACAAAGTTCTATACTACAGCATATGCAAAAGGGGATCATATTTGCCTATCAAATGCACTTGAGTCTTTTATTGAGGAAATATATGAAGGAGACTGGTTGCTTATTGGTCAATATTTGAGCACTCTATCAAGGCAAGAAAATTGGTCTGACTCAGAATTTAAGAGGATCCGCAGAAAAGCATATGGTTACTTCCTAAAGGATGGGTATCTCTGGAAGCATCCTAAACAGAGGAATGCTATGCCACAGAGAGTCATATGTGATAAAGAGACTCAAGGAAAGCTTGTGAAAGAATTCCATGAGAGTCTCTGGGCTGGGCATAGAAGTGTATGGGCCACCTTTACCAAAATAAAGGAAAAATATTGGTGGAGAGGAATGTACAAGGATATTTCCCAATATGTGGAAACATGCATAGTATGCCAAATGTACTCAAATGTGCGGCATCGTGATGGCTTGCAACCAACCTACCCACCTGCCATGCACTACAAATGGGTAGTGGATCTAGTTACAATGCCTTTGGGAATTTGGCAGATGCGGTATATAGCACTTGCAAGAGAAGATTTGACAAATCAGGTAGAAGGGCGTGCTCTTAGAACAAAGAGTACGGAAACAGTATGCAAATTTCTCTTGGAAGATGTGATCTGCCGATATGGTTGTGTTGGGAAAATAACAGCTGATAGGGGTGAGCTAGATGTTGAAGAAGCAAGGGAATTCTTCTCTAGAATTGGTATCAAACTGTCTCTAACATGTGCTTACAATCCTGAGGGCAATGGGAAAAGTGAGCGAGGACATCCTCCAATCATTAAAGCTTTGGCTAAGGCATGCAGAGAAAGAATGAGAGAGTGGCCAAAGCTGCTGCCATATGCCTTGTGGGCTGACCGTACAACTCATAGCTCGGTGACAGGATACATGCCTGCAGAATTAATGTATGGTCAGAAGCCAGTGATGCCAGTTGAAGAAGTAATTCTAACTTGGAATGTATTGCCCTGGGTGGAAGGATTGAGCAGAGATGACCTCCTTGCATTGCGAATAAGACAGTTGGAGAGGAGGCCTGAAGATGTAGAGCTTGCTAAAGCTCGCTTGAAAGATGCAAGGTTGAAAAATAAAGAAAGATTTGATAGTAGACACAGACTCCGGCCAAAACCTATTGAAGAAGGTGATTGGGTTCTAATGTATGACAGTAGCCTTGACAACCAATTCACTGTTCAAAGAAAATTTGCAAAAAGATGGTTTGGCCCTTACATTGTCAAGCATGTGCATGGAAATGCCACGTATACTTTGTGTGAGCTTGATGGAACAGAAGTAAAGAATCTTGTGGCTGGCAAAAGAATCAAGTTTCTCTACAGCACAACAATGTCATCATTACGCTCCCTAAACTTAATGCCCAAATAATAGTGCAACGGTCCAAGATCAGACATCTCAAAAGAATTCTCTAAATCAGCTACTATAAAAGCTGAAATATGATCATCATTAGGGCATGTCATCAATGTAAAACACGATGACCAACAAAAAATCCTTAGTATTATTAATATAAAGAGTACTGTTAGTTGGGCTATCGTAAAAATCCTGTGCAACCAAGTATGCATGTACCTTTTCATACCATGCTCTAGTAACCTGCTTAAGACCATATAAAGTTTTCTTCAATCTGCATACTTTTGATTCTTGACTTTTCTAAACAAAATCGTGAGGCTGAGGTACATAGACCTCCTCATGAAAATCTCCATTCAAGAAAGCAATTTTGATATCCAACTGACATACATTCCAACCTTTATGTGCTACAAATGCAATGATAGTCTACATGGTAGTCATACGACATGTGGATGCAAATTTTTCACCATAGTCAATGCCTTTCTCTTGTGCATAACCCTTTACAACAAGCGTAGCTTTTTGTATCACTCAACACTGCCATTTGCTCTACGTTTAAGCTTGTAAACCCATTTTGTACTAATGGCAGACTTGCTAAGAGGTTGCCAAGAGGCAAGTCTACCAAATCCCATGTATCATTTTTGAGTATTGAATCATGCTTAGATTGCATAGCACTCATCCAATTTTCAGATTCCTTTGTGTCATCAAAAGAGGCAAGTCTACCAAACCCATGTATCATTTTTGAGTATTGAATCATGCTTAGATTGCATAGCACTCATCCAATTTTTAGATTCCTTTGTGTCATCAAAAGAGACAAGTTTTTCTTCATCACATAAACTGGCAATAAGAGAATAACCTACATCAACAAGAGATGCATAATGAGAGCTTGCACGTGTTCTGCTAGGAAAAGGAGTGGCCAATTTTTTGTCACGTAGTATTTGCACCAACCATTTTGGCATACTTTTAGACTCCTCAATTTTCCTTCGTTTCTCATCAACTGCATCATCCACATTTGCCTCATCGATAGGATGATTTGTGGTGTGAAAAACATATTGATTTGTAACCTGTGTGGGCTGATTTTAAGCATTTCTTTGATTACCCAAACGCTTGACATCAATGTGTCCTGTACTGAACAATGGATGGAGAGTGTCAAATATGTCTTGCAAACATACATTTTGTTGTTTTTTACATGAAAGCAAGGGCTACATTCCAGATTCCACAAATACAGCATCTCTACTCACAAGAATCCACTTGGTAGCAGGATATGATAGAGATGATCACCCTTACTCTCCAAGCTGTATCCCACAAAAATACATTTAACAGCCTTATCGTCAAGCTTGCTATGAATTTTCTCAGGCACAAGTGTATAAGCAAGATAACCAAAAATGTGTAATTGAGCCACAAAGGGCCTTTTGCCATTCCAAGGTTCGAAAGGCATAATTGTATGTGAAGACTTTGTAGGACACATGTCTTGCACATGACTACTTCTAGCTGGCAAAAACCATGAGATAACCCCTGACTTTTGACCATACAATGTGCCATCTCCATGAGAGACCTATTTTTACGTTCAGCTACACCATTTTGTTGAGGTGTATAGGGCACAATACATTGGTGTTTGATCACATGATCACCCATGTATGCATGAAACTCCTTAGACATACACTCCCCCCTCGATCAAAGTACGCAAGGTACCAATCTTACATGTAGAAACATTTTGAACCATAGCAACAAAGGGCCTAAAGCACATAAAAAACTCTAATTTCTATTTCAATGGATATACCTAGATATGTCTAGAATAATCATCAATGAATGTGACAAAATGAGGTAGCCCCCAATGGATGGTGCCCTTATAGGAAGGACAACATACCTCACTGTATATAAGCTATAATTTTTAGATAGATCTAACTGAACCATCTTTAGGAAATGATGCCCACTGCATTTTTCCAAGAATACAACCCTCATAAACATGTTTGATAGGGGCTTCAAGATATGACAACTCAGACACCATGTAATGTTTATGCAAATGTAGCAAACTCCAAAGTTCAAGTATTGACCAAAGCGTGCATGCCACAACTTAGCATCACCCATTGCCTTTGTGATGACAGAAATTGTACATACATCATGCCTTTGTCTTTCATATGCATCTAGCTTGTAAAGGCCATGTGACAAAGTACTACAGGAAACAATTGTCTTGCTGCTTCTGTGATCATGAACAATACATCTGTCATCCTTAAACTAAATGACTAAGCTAGCCTTAGTAATATAGAGACAGATAACAAGTTCTTCTTAATCCTTGGTATATATAATAAATTTGAAAGCATTAATATTCTACCATTTGTAGCAGTGAGAACAATTTTACCAACTTCTTTTACAAGATATAAGGAGTTATTTGCACATGTTACAGTGTTTCTCTGTACAGAAGATTCAAGTGATGAGAGCAAACTGCGATGAGATGTAATGTGCTTACCAGCACCACTATCAAAGTACCAGACATGTACATACATCCTTATGCGAAGGGTTATAAAGTTTTGCATTTGCACAATGAAAGTCCAATAATCATGTGCATAGTTTGCAAATTCTTTGTTTTCCACATTGGATAATGATGCATCAGCTATAGCCATTCTCGAGTCTTTCTTTTTCTCCTTCTCCAATCATTTCCTGCCCTCATTAATGTAGTGACCAGGTTTCTTGCAATAGTTGCATTTGTCCTTTTTATTTGTCTTATCGCCTTCCTTGTCTATAGGTTTATCTGATAACTCTGATTTTGGCTTATAACTACCCTAAGGAAAGGATTTACCTTTGTCTCTTTATTGGCTGGCCGCAAAAGCCTGATCTCCTGTACGCACGATAGATCTATTTTGCCTAAAAATTGCTCTTCTTGCAAGAGCACAGAAACCAACTCATTAAACTTCAAGTCATTTGGATTGCCTTTCATCATGAGTCTGATGGGAGAAGCAAAACCTTGATATGAGTCCAGCAACACATTCAAGATATTAGGAACCAATGAACTGTCAGGATATATTTCAGCAACACTGGCCAACTACTCCTTAAAATCCTTGATTTTTGTAAGGAAACTATCCATGGAGTCTCCCTCATCCATATGATCTGACTCTAATTGCTTGCGTATATAGACAACACATGCTTCATTACATACCTAGTATAATGATGCAAGTGCATCCCAAGCATGTTTAGTAGTCCTGCATGACCAAATGTGAGGAATGATACTCTTGTTAACTGACAAAGCAAGCAAAGCATGTGCTTGTGCATCTCTTCCATCCCACTTTGTTTTTTCCTATGTAGGAGGTATGCTATGCTATGGTAATGCACCATGTGAAACTGAGTCTATGTCTGCAGATGTGCCTTTTATATCATGTTCATGAGAGGAGCTAGGACGTTTGTCAATACCAACCACAGCATTCCATAGCCCTTTGGCTACCAATATATGCCACACATCATATAGGACCATAATGGGTAGTTGGTCTTGTCAAGCTTATCCTTAACAGATAACATCCGAAATACATTACTGTTTGCCATTTTTTATAATACCCAACCAAATAATCACACAACTTGCAAAGTGTTGAGTGCTCCTTTGTTGATGCAACCAAGGTGGCTGCTAATAAGGTTGCTGACAATGGAGACCTGCAAGATGTATGAAAGAAATGCATAGTAAAGTAGGTAAAAATTTTACTTGTAAGATGTAGAGATCGATGTCGCTGAAGTGTAGCTTGTAGACCAAATCTAACATGGTGAGTGTTGATGCTTTCTTATGTATCTGCACACTCGTCTACAGTAGATATGACAAAAATACAACAGAATCTAATGAAGAACAGTGCAAATTCGATCCTTGGAGTTGTTTGTAAAAAATTGAAAACCACGCGAGCAGCCCCCAAAATGGGACCGAAATGAAAATCTGACCATAAAATTGCTGTACAAAGTACTTCACACTTCATGGTCCTCTTTCTTCTCTCAAAAGGGCTCCTTGATCTAATTTAAGAAGACAAGTGACTTAGGGTGAAGGGTAGGGAGCAACACATGGGCGAGAAGCATATGCTCTGATACCAAAATGTGCACACACACGCACGCGCGCGCGCACACACACACACACACACACACACACACGTACACACACTCACAGACACATTGGAGAAACTCAAGAGAGCATACAATGAGATGATAGATATATAATGAATGTGTGATGTACAAAAGATGATAAGTATACCCCAAGATGGGTGTATACTAGCACACAGGGGAAAAAACCTCCTAAAGAGAGAAAAAGTGCCCCGGCTGGTCCTAGTGTGTTCACACACATCACTACCAAATATGGCTACAATAATGTTGTTATGGTATTTGTATGCTATTTTTAGTAATTATAAAAATATTACATTATACATCTAACTTTTATCATAAGTAGATGCATGCTAACCAAACAATCTCAAAATGTTTCATAGAATTCTAAGTTGATTTACCTTTTTATTTCTTTTAATTTCATAAGTAGATGCATGCTAACCAAACAATCTCAAAATGTTTCATAGAATTCTAAGTTGATTTACCTTTTTATTTCTTTTAATTTCATAAATGAGTCTTAAGCAGCATGGACCTAAGAGCAAAAGCGAGAGAAGCAAGCTCTCCCCTCCTCGGATGCACTCCACGATATCTCAAGGCAAATGATTCTTCTGAACTTTGAAAAAAAGTGCTTCAAACCATATAGAAATTGTCCCATCAACCATTTAAAAAAAATGAAGAGGCAAAAATGATTTCAATGCTAGGCCTAATATGGGTCCCAAACATTTTTGCACATTAATTAGTTTGGAAGTTTTTTTTGAACTTTACTATAGGCGAATGGTGTGAAAAGTGAAAGCCTTAGAAATGTTTTTTTAAATTTTGAAGTGTGGGCGATTTTATAAGAAAAAGAAAACTCGTGAGAGAGAGATGCGCTTGAGAGAAAACACAAATAATATGAGAGAGATGCACCGTTGTGATCTAGTAAAAAAAAGAAAGAAAAAAATTAACCTTAGACTTACACAAATGTTATAACCTTAGTCCTCTATTAATATATTAGTGCCCGCTTGGGCACTAATATATTAATAAACACTCATAAGTCAAGGAGGTCAAGTTCTATACAAGGTCAAGCTACGGCAGTTGCAGGAGTAAGCTACCGGAGATTAATATAGTAGGAGGATTAATTAGCTACCGATAATGATGAATTAGCTACCGATAATGATGAATCCACCTGCATGGATGATTCCGTGATTTCTTTTCTCATCCTAGCAAAGACGGTTGTGACAAAATCATCGAACTTCTTGTTGAGGTCCTCATCCGGGGCCGCCATGGTTTGTTGTTGTGGAGCAGCGTTGCTTGAAGCACGATGATGTGCGCCGCCATTATCAATAATGAAGCTGCTGGTGCAGTCAGCTCTTCTGTGGCCGCTTGTATGGCCGTTTGGGCGTGCAGGTTGCTGCTTTACCGCCATCGCCAGCTCGCTAGACGCTGTGAGGGGTGGCTGCCAACTATCAAAAACGTCATGAGTGGGCTGCTGGTCGAAACAGTGTTGTGTGCAGCTTGAAGAAGAGTGTGGGCTTTGCAGCTTGGAGGTGAGAACGATGGCAAGAACTATGAGGTTGGCGAGCAGGAAGATGGAGCCGGGAGCTGCTTTACACGTACTTGCAAAGGAGATCAGGCCATGGGAGCTTAAGTACGTTGGAGAGAGACTGAGAAGGATCAGAGGAAAGGAGAGCAATACTGCAATCAACAACAAGGCCAAGAGGGCCAAAGGGAGCTCCTCGAGGCGGCCTGCTTTCTTGCGCTTTCCTGCTGCAACCACACTCGCAAGGAGCAACCTAGCACTGGAGGGCTCATCAATGAAGGGCATGCTGGGCTTGATCCAAAGCAACCTCTCAAGCATGGTGCGTATTTATGGTCTCCCATGTCGGACTTCTCACGCTAACTAGGCATTAAAAGCTTCCTCCTCACGCTAACTAGGCATTAAAAGCTTCCTCCTCGCGCTCTAATTAACTACATAGTGTAGACTTACTCCTAGAATCCCTTTACACTTCATTAAGTTCTTTTCTCAATGATACTCATTAGACTAGATTCCCAATTAATTAACTAGATAGTGTAGACTTACTCCTAGAATCCCTTTACACTTCATTAAGTTCTTTTCTCAATGAATGCTCATTAGACTAGATTCCCAATTACAACCCCTCACTCCAAAGGGATAACAAATAGTGTGTGTGCGCGTGTGTGTTTTGTACTCCTCGCAAAAAAAAAAAGAGAGAAAAGTTTCCAAAAGAACACATGGACCGTGTGGTCAACTATTTCTACCTTGTCTCCCATCTCCTGTGGAGATATGCAGTTCACAATCTTACACACATTATAACTATCCCTAATGGCATTGCTAATCAATAAGTGGCGAATGACAATTGGTCTTTCCATTGTATATATAACATTTTTTAAACCTTTAATTATATATTATACTGTACTATGTGCTGGGGTTCTAATCCAAGACTTGCACATCCATAGGCTTGGGGTTACCAACCACCACTAGCATATACACATAATTTTTAATTAATGTAGCTATGAGACTTGAAAAATGATTCATTATGATATACTATAACGCCACCATATCTATCTCATCTATGGGTTGTAGTTAAAACTTAGGATAAAATATTGACATAGGTGTTTTATTTCGTAATTATCTATATAATGAAAGTGAGAACATGTGTAATAATTGTATAGAAGTGAAAAAAAGAAATAAAACTTCATGAAAGTGAGAACATGTGTAATAATTGTATAGAAGTGAAAAAAAGAAATAAAACTTCATGAGCTCATATTGAATCAGGCATGACAACACCCACACGGCATATGATCACCTACTTCATTATCAGGTTTTTCACACATGGAGTCTTCCATGCTATTTTGCTTGGGCACCAACATTTTGAGGCTTAAAGACCAACATTTTGAGGCTTAAAGACCAATAAAAATAGCATTGTTGATGAAATGGCCTTTGACTCCATAGTAGGCCCAAATAGAACCGATAAGTGGTGGTTGGGACACCAACATTTTGAGGTCACTTAAAGACCCAAAGAAAAAAGCATTGTTGATGAAATGGCCTTTAACTCCTCAAAATGAGAGGATAACACTAGGCCCCAATAGAACCAGTAAGTGGTGGATAGGACATAGTTTATGTGTGGGAGAAAAAAATCCTATAAATATAAGCATCTAAGTACTAAAGCAATAGAACCCTTTCAAAGATAAAGTGTAGGAATGTTTAAAGTGTCAAAGTACTTATGGCTTCAAGTTTGTCTCCTTTATTAAGAAAATTTATAGGAATTATGTGAGGATTATTGGAAGAAAATTAAATGTACACATGCACATACCTCGAGGGGTTCACTCAAAAATACGTGAATGTATCACATGAGTTCAAAAGAAGGTAGTTTTATATTCACTTTTTTGGGGTAAATTTATAGAAATGTACATACGTAAGGAATTTTTGAAATGAATTTTAAAAAATACTCAAAATTTATAGATAAGGGATTTTTAATATATCCCTTGAATGCACATGATTTATGGATTTTTTTAATGGAGTGACACCCCCTTCATGCACATGCACTCACACTTAAGCAAACAAACTTATGATCTTGTATACACTTCAACATCCTCATATTCATTTGATCCATCGTTTACCAATATAAATGAAGTTGGTGACTTTTGGTTTCTTATGGACCACCACAAGTGTTGATGAGAAAAGTAGGGGGAATCAAATCTCTCATATCATGTGCATTCAATGAGTATTTTTGAAATCCCTTCTTTTTGAATTTTTGGATCTTAAGGGCACCTCTTCAATGTTTTTGTGAATTGGCAACCCATGTTTGTTTGGTATATAGGCTCCATTCAAAGATAAAAAAATTCCTTGTTTGGCATTATTGTGCTATTATATATTATTTCAGATGTACTCCCTTAAGTGTGTAGAGTGAACTTCTAGTCTTCAAATGGGGTCTGCACAAATTCAACAAAAATAAAACTACTCCTCATACATATTCATTCACGTATTTTTGAGTGAATCCCTCGAGGCATGTACATGTGTGCAATTTGTTTTCTTTCAATAATCCTAAAAGAATACCCATAAAATTTTTGATAAAGGAGAAAAAATTGAAGCTATTCACTTTATCTTTGAAAGGGTTCTTTTAATGTAGTACTTAGATGCTTAAATTCATATAATGTTTTTCCCCACATAAACTATGTCCCACCACCACTTATTAGTTCTATTGGGGCCTAGTGTTACCCTCTCATTTTGAGAAATCAAAGGCATTTTCATCAACAATGTTGATTTCTTGTTGGTCTTTAAGTGACCTCAAAATGTTGGTGTCCTAAAAACCACCACACTTATTGGGTCTATTTGGGCCTACTGGCCATTTCATCAACAATGCTATTTTTTATTGGTCTCTTGAAGCCTCAAAATTTTGGTGCCCAAGGAAAATAGCATGGAAGAAGCTCCAATATGTGTGAAAAACATCATAATGAAGTAGGTGATCATAATTTGTGTGGGTGTTGTCATGCCTCATTTAATATGATGTCATATGGATTCATCAGTATATTGGTAGCCAATTAATCCTGTTACTATTTTAATCTCTGGTAGCTTAATCCTACAACAGCCATGTTAATCTCTTTTGCTACCATTTTAATCTCTATATAGACCTTGAAATGTAGTCGCAAATAACAAAGAACCACGAGGTTGAAATATGAAGAGAGTGAATCATTGAAGAAGGATGTGTAATGCCAACTTTACGTTTTAACTTTAGACTAATAGTTAGGCAACCTTTCCACATTTTTCCAAGGGGATCCACTCTCTCTCTCTCTCTCTCTCTCTCTCTCTCTCTCTCTCACACACACACACACACACACACACACACACACACACACACACACACACACTAGCGTGGTCCATAGAGGCATGGTCCTTAGGGTACATTCAAAATTTGACTTCTGGACTTTTTTTAGGGAGATTTGTATTTTTTCCAATAATCCAATCAAATTATTCGACAAATTTGCATAATTCATTTTTAGTCTTCCATTGAACCTTTCGTATCATTTTTTGAAAAAACAAAAAAAAGGGGGGGGGGTGATTTTGGTACACCATGTGAAAAAATAGGCTACACAAACCCCATTTGCCCTTGTAGCAAGACTTGCTTCTACATCAGGTGTGTCAAGCCAAACATAAAAAAGGAAACCTTGATTAGGTGCACTCTCAAGGAAGATGGAAAAACTCTAAATTTTGAACTTTGTATTTAAATATTGCAATAACTTTAAAATATTTTAAAAAAGAAGTTTTAAGAGAACTAGGCCTATAAATTGATCCATAAAAGTGGCTTACAACTCATTTATGAAATTCAAAGAAATAAAAAGACAAATCAACGTAGAATCCTATGAAACTTTTTGAGATTGTTTGGTTAGCATGCAATTACTTATGATAAAAGTTATATATATCATTTATTTATTTAATAATTATGAAAAATAGCATACAAATACCATAACAACCTTATCCTCAGAGAGATGTGTATCCTACATATAAAAGGATCTTTGTATTGTATTCATAGTGTGCTTAAAATTTTAAGCAAAGTAAAATTCAAAATCATATCTTTTTCTCAAAAATGACCCTGAAAGACTATGTTTAAAAAATTTGTGGCACTTCATATTTTTCTCAACTAATACCATATGTTGAGGATATTTTCCTAGTAAAAATTTCTTCGAAACAAAGATAAATGATTTTTCTTACAAAAGCCTCTAAAAAAGACACAAAAAGGACTTGTATTCATAAGACTAGTGTTAAATACCCAAAATATTTACTTTTGACTTATACATGATAAAAATTATTAGAAACTTATCATAACCTCTTAAAATTTACAATATACATTTTTGTAATTAATGGAAAAAAATTGTATAAGTTTAATTTCTACCCCCCAAAAAAAAAACTTTAACTTTGGACTAAATATAACTTTTTTAAGTATTTATCATAACCTTATTTTAGAAAGAAAGTTTTAAATGGCATTGTGATTGTTCCTACCCTAAATAGTGCATATCTGTTGAGTGTTCCTTAAACTTGCACTCCTCCTTCATGTGACCTTGATTGTTACACCTTGTGCACCAGATGTCTGGTTTGAGTCTAGATCATGCGTGTCCTCCAGCAATCTTGGCTAGGGCAGACTTTAGTTATTCCTGAACATTTAATGCTTGCTTCTTGCCTTTGTTTTTCTAGGGCTTTAACGCTTTGGCATCCGACTCCTGACTGGACTCTGATTCTGAGGTGTCTTCTTCTCTAGTATATCCAATTTTGAAGTTTCTTCCTCCTTCTTCTTCCTTTTATCCTTCTTCTTCTGCTTGGGATCTTTGCTTATTTGCTTCAAGATCCCTTTAACTCTGGTAGCTCCTGCACCACTTATTCAGGGCATCCAAGTCATATGAGGCTACTACTGTCTAGAGCTTTTCCCTCAATCCTCTCACAGAGCACAAGCTCGGTGTGGCTAGAGCAGGTCGGTTGGGCTAATCCAGGCGCATCAACATCACTCAGAATTCAGCTTCATAGTCTTCTATTGACCTCCTTTTCTAGCCCTTCTGTTATGGTCTTATCTTTCTTGGATCTTTTTAGGAAGGCCTTCTTCAATTCTTCAAATGTCTAGAAGTGCTCCACACCATATTGTGCATACCAGCTGCTAATGGCCTTGCCTCTCCCAACGTTGTCGTAAAATATTCTATCTTTTATGCCAAAACAGAGATCTGGTGGCCTAGGAATGTGGTTTCAAAGACAAAGATGTGGGCATCTAGATCCTCCTCGCTCTTGCCCTTGAACTTCGGGTACTTGAGAGAGATCCTTTCCACCACAACTGCCAGTTCTTCTTCTTCTTGAGCTTCCTGCTTTCTACTTTGTGGCTCCTGGTGATCTCCTTCTTGATTCCTTCGTGGTTCGTGAATCGATCTTCCAGCCGGCGTGGAATCCCTTCTATGAGTCTTCTTGGTCGATGCAGTTGTCCTTCATGCTCTCTACAGCTTCAACATGTCTCCGCAGAGCGGTGTTGCATTTCTCTGTTTGAGCTACCTTCATTCTCCATGCATACTCCATTGTACTCTTATGACTCCCTCTTGAACATTCCTTACGTCAGTGTGTGCGCACTCCCTTTCCCTTGATTTATTTCAATTAGCTTAACTCTTGTGACTAACTGTGTAGGATTGACCTAGAACTAACCTTTATTTTCCCACTCCCCTACCTGGTGTACCAATTCTCCAGCAGGAACACCAAAAGTGTTGATGTCTGGTCAAGACCCGGAACTTACGTGGTTTCAAACCACCTTGTTGGCTCTGGAGGAGTAGCGACTAATGTAGTTGTGCCCAATGCAATAAGCCAACGCTAGGATATTGAGCTACCGTCTATGCAGAGGAGATTGAGCATGAATGCAAGCAGGTTAGTTTGTATGGCTATCTAGATTCCAAACAATCTTCCACATCCAGATAGAAATGACTTAACATAAGATTGAACACTAAATAGATACAAAGAAATAGTAAGATGAGGTCCAATCCATTCTTGAGTATTACAGTACAATGCCTTAGAAGAACTCTACCTCACGAACTCCTCACTCAACTTTCCTATGTCCCTATTTGGTATTGTTCCTCTCCTCAAGGCCTAAGTAGAGCCGACATGAATCTCTCTATCTAGACAGTAATAATGCACTTTCTCCTAAAATCTTAGCCGGATAGACTAGACCAAATAGTAATGCACTTACTCCTAGAATCTTAGCCCTGTAGACTAGATCCACTCTAACTCTTCTATCTCCTTTCCAACTAATCCCCCTTTTCCATTACAACCACGGTTACTACCCATTCATCAAGAAATTGTTACAAGTTTATTACAAAACACGAAGGCCCGATTTGTTGCACAACAGTCAATCCAATAACAATCTGGGCACCGACCAAATGGGCTAGTTGGTTGCCAACTAACATGGTAGTAGGATTAAGCTATTGATAATGATAAATCCAACCACATGGATTCTTTAATTTCTTATTTCATCCCAGCAAAGATCGATGGTTGTTGATGAAATCTTCAAACTCTTTGTTGGTATCTTTATCTGGGGATATTGTTTGTTCTATATTAGCTTGGTTTGAAGAATATAGTGCGCCATTAATAATAATGAAGTTGTTGGGGGCGAATACGTCATGGGTGCAAGAACTATGAGGTTTTCCATTCTATATAGACATAAATTTGGGTCCCTACTACAAGACATAGTAAGGGGATGGAAAACCTTAGGCAATCAACTATTTTAGTCACTATCTTGATGCATCTAACTTGTGCATTTTTTCTTCTTGAAGCATTTCAAGAAGAAAAAATGCACAAGTGACCTCAAAATGTTGGTGTCCTAACCACCACACTTATTGGTTCTATTTGGGCCTATTGTGGAGTCGAAGGCCATTTCATCAACAATGCTATTTTTTATTGGTCTTTACGCCTCAAAATTTTGGTGCCCAAGGAAGATAACATCAAAGAAGTTCCAATATGTGTGAAAAACATCATAATGAAGTTGGTGATCATAAGTTGTGTGGGTGTTGTCATGCCTCATATGATATGATGTCATCTAGATCTCATCAAGTTTTGTTTATCACTTCTATACAATTATTACACATGTTATCACTTTCATTATATAGATAATTACAAACTAAGATAGGTATGTCAATATTTTATCCTAAGTTTTAACTATAACCCATAGATGGTCAGATATGGTGGTGCTATAGTGTATCCTAATGAATCATTTTTGTAGTCTCATAGCTACATTAGTCAAAAATTATGTGTATATGTTAGCAGCTGGTAACATATACACATATGTTACCAGCTGCTATAGTGTATATGTTATAGTGTATAGTGTATCCTAATGAATCATTTTTGTAGTCTCATAGCTACATTAGTTAAAAATTGTGTGTATATGTTAGCAGCTGGTAACACGAAACCTATCGATGTGGAAGTGTTGGATTAGAACCCCACCACATAGTACAGTATAATATATAATTAAAGGCTTAAAAGAAATTGTATATACAATGGAAAGACCTATTGCCATAGGCCACTTTTTAATTAACAATGCCATCAGTGATAGTTACTCATCATCGGTAGCTTATTAATCTTGCTACTATATTAACCTCCGGTAGCTTAATCCTGCAACGGCCATATTAAGTTCCAATAGCTTAACCTTGTAACCACTCTAATCTCTGTATGGAACTTGATCCTTTTAATGATAGATGTGCAATATTTGAACTATGAAGAGAGTGAGAATCATTGAAGAAGCATGTGTGATACCAATGCGTGTTTTAACTTTACCTTTTGACGGTTATCCCCATCATTCGTTGCGTCAAAGTTAGGCAACCTTCAAGGGGATCCACTTTTCTACTATTAGCACGTTTTGGCCCCTTCATTTTTTTTTAATGGTTGATGAGACCATTTCCATATGGTTTAAAGAACTTTTTTTCAGTGTTCGTCGAAAGAATCGCTTGTTTTGAGAGATGTCTTGGAGTGCATGTGCCCTCCTCATGCTCCATGCTTGCTTCTCTCACTCTCTTTTTTTGACCAATAATATATAGACATGGACACAAAGATGATCATAGATGCCACTCATTCTATTAATCAAGCATACAACCATCACATACAAATACATTTATGCATCAATCCACTAATATCAATCCCTATATCACAAGATTTCTAAAACATAATGCAGTTTATGGAGTTCCAGATTTTCCATAAACAACAGCACCTGATAATATTAAAGATCACATCAACATGTTCATCATTAGCTATCCATATGCTAAACAACCAGTCCCCCCATTGACCATGCACCCCTAAATAGCTCTGGACCCATTTCCCAATCTTAATCCAAGCTCCTCTAATAGCAGGGCAATCCCAAAATGTATGTTTCCCATCTTCCAAGGTAGTCCTACATCCGAGGCAGCATCCACTGGTGAAGTTCCTTTGAACCAATTTAGAGCCCATGGGCAAAGCTCCCATACAGACTCTCCATAGAAAAACCTAAGATCTATTAGGTATTTCCATTTCCCATATTGCCTTCCACTTTCTTCTCCAACAGTTAGAGCTCCAATTCACTTTCCATATTTTGTTACAACAAATGACATTGTCTTAACTTACCCTCAAAGCACTGTACAGAACTCTAGTTATGCCTTTGTCTAGCTTAGAACCAGAAACCAAGACCAATCATTAACCCAGTAATAAGTATCATCCACAGCAGTGGATGTCCAGCCTTTCTGCACCTCCTCCAACACATACTTGACCAACTGTGCTTCTCTGTTAGACAAGGCAAGTTCTATCTCCAATTGCTCGGGTCTTTCCATCCCACTAATGCATCATTCGAGCAATCCTTAAATCTCCTCAACCCCTTATTGTTTAATCTTTTGGCTAGTCTGGGGTCTTGTGATGCTAAAGGGCGTGAACTTATGAGTCCACCATATCCCTAAGCACAAGGGCCAAAAATCTCTCTCTCTCTCTCTCTCTCTCTCTCTCTCTCTCTCTCTCTCTCTCTCTCTCTCTCTCTCAATGTGGGATTCACTTCAATCGTGTTGGAAGAGGGGCAGCATGCTAAGAGCCCATGGAGGGATGGTCCTTAGGGTGCATTCCTTCGAATTCAAAATTTTGCTTAACCACTTTTTTAGGGTGATTCTTATTTTTTCCAAATGATCCAATAAAAAAAAATCGGTCATCCCCAAGGCGGTAGCCTAGTGGATAAGACCTTAGACTTTCTACGGGAGCCCTTCGGGTCAAATCCTCTTGGGGACATCTTATACTAAGGGTGTGTTCCCATCATGCAGGTGGGCATGTAGGCAGCCATCCGCACTCCTTAGTAGGCAGTCATCATTCAATCGTCATGGTGCTTGCTTCCACCTTCCTCTTCGGCAGCGATCATGCGGTGACAACAGTGTGCAATTCTTGCCCTTCAAGCTCACACTTTGGATCAGGGAACGATGAATGCCATGGACATCAAGATCGTGACTTGACTTACGATGCCCAGTTCTACCAAAGTTGTGTTGGGTGTTCACTAGCGACTTATGGGGTTTGTCCCACCATGGCTTATTGTCCACGGCCTATAAAGTGGCCAATATTTGGAAAGGGTGGTACCCCTTGTGGTACTTGGGGGTGTGTGTGTGCATGGTTAGCATGGTGTGTCTGTAGTCGAGTGAAATTCCCGTGTGCAACTAGGAATGGAATAATACCTCATGAAAAAAAAAGTTAGCAAATTTGTGTAATTCCTTTAAATTGAATATTTTGTATCAAAATTTTTTGGAAAAATTAGGCTACATTTTTTAAAATTTGTGGCACTTGATATTTTTTTGACTAATATCATATGTTGAGGATATTTTCCTAGTAGGAAATTCTTTAAAACAAAGATAAATGATTTTTTTACAAAATTGGCTTTTTCTTTATAAGACTAGTGTTCAGTACCTAAAATAATTAAAAATTTTAAGATCTATCGTATTTTCTTTAACTTATACATGATTAAAAAATATTAGAAATTTACATAACTTGTTAAACTTTACAATATATTTTTTTAATTAATGGGTAAAAATGTATAAGCTTAAATTCTACCTTAAAAAACTTTTATCAGGGAAATCCTCATATGCCAGGAAGATAAACAAGATAGGGAAATAGAGATCAAGGAAGCCCATGCGACCAAAGTGGGAAAGTGGAATGCCCAAGTTGAAGACCTCAAAGGAGGAGCCACATGTATGCAAAGGAAGAAGGAGAAATCAATCCTCCCTTGCCTTGAGGTTGAAAGGTTGAAAAACAAGCTACAAGAGATGGAGAAAGGGTGAGCCAGGTGATCATAGATGATACCTTGGAAGAGGAGAAGAGGAGGAAGGTTGAAAGGTTGAAAAACAAGCTACAAGAGATGGAGAAAGGGTGAGCCATGTGATCAAGCAAGAAGTGGACAGAAGTGGTGAGAAAACACCCCACATCCATCCCCATCATAGATGATACCTTGGAAGAGGAGAAGAGGAGGAAGGCCTAAACTCTTTATGTGAGGGTGACACCTTATGTGGACACATGGCGTGTGGGATGAGACACCTTATAGGAGCACCCCCTCATCTTGAAATTATCAAACCTTGCTAGTCTAGAGGCCTTCATGGATATACAAATAACAGCTCTTTTATCAAAGAAGATATACCTAGAGAATGATCTTTACCCAAACCCAGGTAGCACAGGCGGGCAGACATGCCCAAAGTGCATGAGGCCCACAAGGTAAGGAAATGGGCAATATATTGAGTCGTCATCATAGAGCTGTGTCCCAAATAGAGGCATAGGGTGTATGGGACCACACAACTCAAGTTCATGATTTAAAACTGCAATGGGACACTATGGTCGTACATTGGGGGACTTAGAGAAGTTTTTACAAAGAGGGACATCATCTTCTTCATAGACACCCACGAGAGCCCAGAGGGAGGGCTACCATGCATTTTTGGTTTAATGAGTGGGCATTTGCCTATCGAGCGGAAACATGCACATGCGGTGGAAAATGTAAACGGCTGGAGTGGTAGCAAAGTGGTGGTACTATTCATGACACATGTGTAGCCCATGATCACTATAGTCCACAGGGACACAGAGGCATGCTTTATGTGGGTGAGGCTATATGTCACAATGGAGAGATGGATACACATTGTAGTCTATTACTTCCCACCTTGTAAGTCTGCATATGCTATTCTAGAGGAGGGAGAGTAGTTTTATCCCCTCCATGTAGACGCCATTGAGTTCTCATGTTCTTGGCAAATTTCTCCTTTTAGGGGACTTCAATGTAGTACTCAAGGTGCGTAGGCATATATCTATGACTAGGAGGAGACAACTATGCAAGAGAGAGAGACTCAGGGGGGAGATTGGGATTCACCAGTGGGCATCACAGGATGACTAAGGGGACATTATAGCATTAGGGAGAGATTTCCTCATGCTGGGGACCATAAATGTCTTAGTCATGTTCAAACAGGAAGTCCTATTGGCCTTCTTTTAGAGCTCTCACATGCTTCCCACATGGCAAAGTCTCAAGTACAATGGATTACCTGATGGGATCTCTAGGTTTAGTCACATCCAAACATGTCTTCACCATTCTCACCCACCCCCTTGGAGCCACAACCATGCCTATCTCTCCTTCATTAGATCGTCTTTTCTCAACCATCATCACCCATCTCCCACTACACCCAAATTTACTTCCACCATGGTGGGGACACAACTTACTCCGATCATCTTTATAGTAGACATCTAACATATGTAGCCCCAATCTCCTACCACTAGCCAACCTCACCTCAATCTTACACACCTCTTCCATACCTGCATTTCCATCCACTAGTCGATCCACTGCTAGCAGCAGTAGACCCCCCATACATAAAGGCTTCATACATGAAGCCATAATGCATGTTGCATAAGGCTTCATGCATTAAGGCCTTACTTAAGGCTGATGCATAAAGCCCTTATGCTTAAGCCTTTATGCATAACACTTAAACATTATTCTTAAGCCTTATGCGTAGAGGCTTTATGCCTAAGCCTCTATAAATTATGCATAAAGACTTTAGCATAATGCCCTTATGCAAAAGGCTTAAGCCTTATGCATAAATCCTTTAGGCTTAAGCCTCCGTGCATAAGGCTTAAAATTATGCTTAAGCCTTATGCATAGAGGCTTTATGCTTAAGCCTCAAAGCTTTACCGAAAGCAAGGATGAACACACACACATATATGTAAATAAGTTGTTTTCTATAAGATATAATGTACAAGATTCAAAAGCAAAACTATGTCATTGAGTGTGACTCTTGACACTTCTTATGTTAGTTCCTAGTCTAGGGACTCTCTCTCTCTATTATGCTATGCTTGTATGTAAATGATAAATGTTTTTTTTCCTTTTTCTAAGGATGAAATTAATACAAAAGCAAAACTATGCCAACGGTCAGAAAGGCCATTGATGAATGGAGTTCTGACCATTGATGAATGGAGACTTTAGATGCTTATACTCTTTTTTTTTTTTCTTTTTTTTAATCTTTAATTATTTGTATGTAGCCGCCTCGAGGCTGTGAGCAAGTAAGAAACGACAGAGTGCCAATGAGGAGGGTGGAGGTGCTGCGTTGGCGGCCCAACCGCGAGGTGGCACGGCTAGGGAGATGGCAAAGCACTCTACAGTAGCGCCGCAGCTAGCAGTTGGGCGGGCAGAGGAGTGCGCCGCCCAGTTGAGTGGGCGGAGGTGGTGGCTTCTGGCTCTAGGACGACAGCCGAGCATGGGGCGACAGGCTCTAGGGCAGCTGAGCACGACTACGTCCGCCGGCTCTGGGGCGGCGGCTCTCACAAGAGAGAAAAAAACGCACAGGTGAAAGTGTTGCATGCTGCTTGTCGTGGAGCAGCAGGCAACCTGGCGAGCAGTAACGCAGGCCTGATGACGATGGCAACCTTTACATGTAGAAAACGCACGATGACAATGTGGAAATGGCGACCTAAGCTCTGATTCCATGTTGGCATCCACAAGATCACACATGGAGCTATGGAGGATGAAATATCATCATCATGGTGGCGTCTCTAAAAGAGAGAGAGAGAGAGAGTAAAGCTCAAGTATAAGAGAGAGATTGCACAACTTGAATATCAGTAAAGCTCAAATATAAGAGAGAGATTGCACAACTTGAATGATACTCATATGTAAAGAATGAAGGACCCAAGTACATGCTTTTATAAGAACCAAAGCCTTATCGTTTGGCCCTAAATAAGAGGGTGTTCATACCTAGAGTGTTTACACTACTAAGGAAACTTGACTAGACTCCAAACTAACTCCAAAATATCCAACACCCTCCAGGCCATACTCTTGGAGCCACTCCTCATGGGTCGATCTCCATATGTTCATAGTCTTGGTACACCACACATGTCAGCGTACTCATATAGTCTCTTAAAGTTTAATGATGGATCCATTATGGAGGATGAGAGTGATAACTAGGTTATGATATGTATGCATCAACTTTTCCTAGTGTGAGATTTGGTCACAATGTCCTCACCAAGTGGACACACCATTCCACTGAGGACAAAGATTATATCATTGATCAGTTCTACAAAGAGTTCCATATGGAGAGAGAGAGAGAGAGAGAGAGAGAGAGAGAGAGAGAGAGAGAGAGAGAGAGAGAGAGAGAGAGAGAGAAGTTTAGTAGAAGGTGGATGCGTACACATATAAGGGACCTCATGAGCTACCGTCAATCTGACTCAGAGGTTCATGATAACATTTAAGAGGGCAAACTAAAGTCCAGTTATCTCAACGGAGCTGATTGGAAGAAGACTAAGGCTAAGCTACGTGAGACTCTCAACAAGTTCAAACAATAGCGGGAGTGCTTGGAGTGGTTCTCATCTTGGTAGCTATGGTGCCAACGGATGCTTCTGCTCTTAGTATTCCATAAGTAAAGATCTATCTTTTTATTATATACTTAATAACATGTTATGCACTGTTATCTCTATCTATGTTGAATGTCAGTGTAGAGGGATGTAGTCGGTCATGGCTACGTGCAAGATGAGTACAACTATTCATGGGCTCACAAAACCATGACATTGTTTGACAAGATAGAGCGTGAAGGCCACAAACTAAATTGGAACCATGTTGTATATATTAGTCAATGTTCGGAAGACCAACATAATGATGTGAAAGAGGGGGCAAGTGAAAACAAAGAGGGAGAAGTTAGGGATGGTGATAACGCATAGGGAAAGCCACCCCTCGAGGATATAAATACATTTTTTTATACTTACCGAGATATGCTCGTGTTTTTTCTAATAGCATATCTCGCCTTTTTATGTACAATTCTTTGCGCATAAAGTAATAAATTCGGCATTATTTTGTAATAGCATAGCTCATATTTTTCTATACAATTCTTACGCATAAATTCTTATGTATAAAGTAATAAGTTTAGCATTACCATGTAATGGTTGTCTTTGTTTATGGTAATTCTCTCTCTAGATACTAAGGTTAACCTCCTATGAGCACCAAGCTAGGTGAAAGTGCTAGAATGGGATAGGTTGGGGCACTTTGGCCTAATATATCCCATTCTACCTAAAAATATGTATGCACAATGTTGGTATATACATCGGTAAAAATGTCTGTATATTAACCAATTTTTCCCATTCTTCTCAAAAAAACTTTATTCACAGTGTCGATATATGCATGAGTAAAAATGTCAATATATATTAGCCAATACTGGTATATCTATCAACAAGAATGTCAATATTTTTGCCAAAGTTAGTATAGTACTCGATATATGCATCGGTAAAGACCGCGACAACGTGGCGATGTGACTGACATAGATATCAACATTTTTCATGGACAAAGAATGTCGGTAGAATTTTCGGGTCCTGAATGATGAAATAACTGACATTTACTTATGAGCAAGAACCTCGAAAAAAAATTCGTTATACTCATCAGCCGGCTTCGATGCCTATATTGACGGTTTTACTAATGGTTCTATCGATGCATATATTAATGAACGGAGCTTCCAGACCAAAAAAGAATCTAAGTATATAATGTCGAAACAAACATTGGCAATAGGTCAACTAGTGGAGGAGATATGAGCAATAAGAGAGCTCATTTTAGAAGCTTCTGTGCAACTCTGCATGCTTTAGTATTTTTAAAACATTTAATTAAAGTGAAGAATATCAACCAACTATTAATGCCTCTAAGTGCTTAGCATTACAAAGTTGAATGTAAAGATTAAAGATTAAGCTAATTAATGTAAAAGCAAGCCTAATTAGCAAAATAAAGGCTTAATTAACAATACTTTAAACATTTTATAGAGATTAGAAAACTCATTCAAAAGCTAAAATCATGCCTCCTAAAACATTAACTTAGCAACAAATATAACCTTACTAACTCAAAAATCACACAAAAAACAACTCATAAAAAAATCAAAACAAAAGACACAAAAACAACCATCCAAGTCCATGGATGAAAACATCCTTCCAAGCCTTGTCTCCTTAACCCTCCTTACATAATATTGCCACTCTAAGACACATAAGTACTTAGAGCTATCAAGAGATCTAAGGGATAAAAAGATCCTTCCAAGACTTAATCCACCTTACACAATATTGCTACTCTAAGACACACATAAGTACTTAGAGCTTCAAAGAGTTGTCAAGAGAGCTAAGGGATAATGTCTCCTTAACTGTTAAGAGATCTAAGGGACTGTGTCTCCTTGGTAGCAAGACAAACACCTTGTTTGAGGCAAGTGAACATCTCTTTCAAGCAGCATGTCAAGCCATGGGTATAGACCATCTAGATAACATGAGAAATCGATGCCGATAATATTACACTTAGCTTGGGCATCCCTTGTTTACATCATGTGTAGCTCATTTGAGCAAAAAAATCTATAAGATATACATTAAATGAATATCCACTTGGGCAAACATAAATTACAAAAATAATGTGAAATAGATGACTCATTGATGGTGATCACTTGTTATAGCTCTGACTTTATAAAACATTTATCAATGGGGCCACTCGTCAAAGTTAATTGTCCCAATCAACCATTGTAAAAGTGGTTAACAACTTGGCAACCTCGGCAATGATTAGAGAGCACAAGACATCCCTCCCAGTTAACCACCATAAAAGTGGTTGAACAGCTTGGGAATTTAGGTGGTGAGACCTCAAATCATGTGGAAATCTTGAACGATAAGCCCCTATCTCTCATCGAGATTCCTAGCTAAGAGTAGGAAGGTGGATAGCTCGCATTATTGACTCTAACAAGATTTAAGATAGGCAAATAATTACTCCTCCATGTCTCACAACAACAAGGAAATGTAAAGATAGATTGAGATACCCTAAGAGTTTTCTTGGAAGCTGTCAAGGGTGACAATCTCATTGTAGACATGTGGCCATCCTACTAGGGAGCACATTTACCAAATTCCCATTCACTGAAAACCCACTCTTGGAAAGAAAGAGTTTCTTTTCAAAGCTTATTTCAAATCAAATCATGCACAGGAAAATTATTAGAACAAGTTAGGAAAGAAGTAATAGAAGTCCTTAAGATAGGAAATAGTTTATTATAGGAAGTAAACTTTCAAGCTAGAATAAGTTAGGAAAGAAGTAATAGAATTCCTTAAGATAGGAAATAGTATATTTTGTAAGAAATATACATCTGAGGTAGAACAAATCAGGAAAGAATTGATAGAATTCCTTAAGCTTAGTATTTTATAGGAAATATACATCCAAGGTAGAACAAGTTAGGAAAGAATTAACACAAGTCCTTAAAATATAGGAAATATACATCCGAGCTAGAACAAGTTAGGAAAGAATCAATTTAAGTCCTTAAGATAGCATAGTCACAAGGTAGGAAGCACTATAAAGTAGCCACAAAATCTGACCAATAGGATAATATAGTATACTAGTAGAAGGAATATAGCTAAAGCAAGAAAAATAAGTCCTAAACAAAATGGATCAAGCTTTTAAAAAAAAAAAAAAAGAGGGATGAGAAGGTAGAAGAGCTCAAAGAAAAGGGGAAGTTCATGAGAAATAAAGGGGAGACGAGTATGATACAAGCCTGGAAGAACAAAAGGAAAGATCTCACTTAGAGTGGAATGAGTGAGTAGAAGAGCTCAAAGAAAGGGGAAGTTCTTGAGAAAGAAAGGGGAGATAAGTATGATACAAGCTTGGAAGAACAATAGGAAATAGCTCGCTTTGCAACAACTAGAGTGGAGGGCAACACTCACAATATCTAGAGTGGAGGAAAGATCTCTCTTTGGAATAGCCAATGTGGAGGACAATGCTCACAATATATAGCTTTGCAATAGCTAGAGTGGATGACAATGCTCACAATATATAGCGTTGCAATAGCTAGAGTGGAGGAAAGATCTTGCTCCACAATAGCTAGAGTGGAGGTATAGAGCTACCAAGAATGAGGAACAAGATAAATATAGAGCTTCCAATTTTTAAAGGGGAAAAGAATGACCCAAGCATTCATGTACAAGCATTTGAAAGGTGGGCAAGCTTGTAGGAAGTCTCACCAAAGACATTTGGCATGATTAGTTCCCATATAAGCTCAAAAGTTATCAATACTCACCCAAGAAGATAATTCCAAGTGATGAGCAAATCAAGGTAGCATTTTTAGTGAGGTATCGAGAACCAAGAAGTGATGAAGATGTGCATGGTATCTAGGAAAGATTAAGCAACGCGGTCACTTTTTACCAGAGAGTTTCTGAAAAGAATCAAAGAACTATCTCAAAAACTTAGTAATACACCAACTGAGCAACGTCTAAGGGCCTAGTTTCTAAATGTCTTGAAGAATTCTTAGTTTAAGTGAATGTGGCATTTTGAGTGAGGTATCGAGAACCAAGAAGTGATGAAGATGTGCTTGGTAAGCTAAGAAAGATTAACAACAATGGCTTTCTATCACAAGGAGTTTGTGGAAAGAATCAAAGAACTATCTTGACAACTTAGTAATGCACCAACTATGCAAAGTGAGAGAGAAAATGATCATCCCTCTTACTTATGTATTATTTTTTACAATGATAATTAGTATAAATCCTATTCTAGAGAGAGAAAATGTGTAAAAATAATGTGTTTACACTAAAAAAATGTTTAAACCTTTGTTAAAAACCTTATAAATAGTTATATTAATTTATAAGGATTATTTTGTGTAAAAATCATAGGGTTTATATGCAAAGAAAATTAGCTATAACCCCACTAGAGTGTGCACATGCATGAACTATACACAATTAGTTTTAAATGGGGCTAGAGTTAAAATATGGCTTAATGAATTAGAATAATAATAATAATAATAATAATAATAGAAAAATAAAATAGCAATGGAAAATAGCAAGGAGACATGAGATATAATATTAAAAATATGTGCAAATGGTGCACAAGTCAAATATAGTAAACTATGCTTTTATAAGGTGCACATTTATTTTTGTAAATTTGTATGGTTCTCAAGTAGTGGAGGGAGTGCTTTTAGGAAAAAGAAAGATAAGAGTAGTGCGTACACCTCCTAGCCCATAAAAGTTGGAAAAAGGGATGTGAATCAATAAAATATATAGGTAAAAAGAGTGGAGTGTGTTGAAATAATACACCAAAATATCCATGGTGACATTGGGGCATAGGGTAATATGTTCTTAGACCAATTTTTTAACATGTAATATGGTCCACTTAGCTTCACAAATTCACAAGAAGAACGCACCTATAGAAACTAGAGGAGGATCTTTGTTTGTACCCAAATCTAGGCAAAGGATGCCCCTTTTCATGGTGCTCAAATCTAAAAGGAATTAGGAGATGGTTTACACTTAATCATGCTCTTAATTATTTGTACTTATGTCTATTTAAAGGCTTAGATCTAATGCAAGTGTACACACCCATTCTCCATGTCCATGTTGCCATAATCATTGATTATTTTCTTAATCATGTAATTAGCCTTAATCTATTTGCTTAGCTCTTCGAAATGCTATAATCATGGGCCTATTCATCATCTTCAATCCACCATTATTGCTTTCAAGCATGTAGAAATAGAAAAATCAGCCTAAGCAAATGGAGCTTAGAATCCTCACCCATCACATTTTTCAATAAATAGGGGAGGGGAGGCCTCTTTTTCTCCATCCTACCTCTAGAGAGAGGAGAAGTACAAATATACACAAAAGTCAGTGTCCTTCTTGCTGTGCTACTATAAGAGAATTTCATCACTTTCCTAGGCTTTGGTGTAGTCCCTTTTGCACTTGTCTTGCATATTTGGTACTTGTTGTATTTTGGGGGGAGAGAGATTCCAAGAATGGACTTCTTGAAGGAGGGGAGGAGCTCTGCAACAAATTAAATTGGTCATTTAACACATTCCCCAACTTAAATTTCAAGGTGCGCCTTTACTCAAATTTCAAGGTACTTATAAGCCTTTACTCAAATTTCAAGGTACTTATAAGCCTTTACTCAAATTTTACCATTGAAGTCCTCTTCCACATTCAGTTCAGCATATGTGCAGTCCTACAACTATCCTAGACTTGCATGAGTGGCCCAGAAGTAGACCGGTTGAAACTAGTCTTCATGTGACTCCTACATCAAAGCACTTCTTCCAATGGCAAAATCAAAAGCATCCACGAATACACGAAACACCATATTAAAATTTTGTTGTTGAAGAATCGGTGCTGTCGACGACAATATCTGCTTCAGATTATGGAATGCCTCTTGATAGGATCCTGACTAGGCATATTGTACATCCTTCACGGTCAGACTGTACAAGGGTATTGCCACGTTCGCCAGGAACCTCATGAATCTATTGTGCCATTTGATCAGTCCCCAGGAATCTAGCTAGCTCTTTGGCATTCTTGGGCGGCTGCAATTTTACAATGATCTCAACTTTTTGCCAGATCTATTGCCAGTCCTTCTTCTACAGACACTATGTGTCCCAATAGAGATCCGCTGATAACAGCAAAGGCACACTTAGCTAGATTGAGGCTCAATCTGGCTGTTCTGCACTTCTCCAGACACATCATCAGGTGTTTTATGTGGTCTTCTTTCTTTCTAAACACACTGAAATCGTCAAGGAAGACTCGCATGAAGGTGGTTAAATATTCATAGAATATTTCTTAAACCACATGGCTAGAGCATTCTTCAGCCCCAAAGGTCATCACATTGGAGGCAAAAGCCCCCCACTCTATATTACAAAGACTGTTTTCTCCTTATCCTCCGGATCCATGTGCACCTAGTTGTACCCATTGAACCCATCTAGAAATGAGTATGTCTCATGTCGTCTTGCTAGCATTCAATAGAGAATCTATGCATGGTAGAGGAAATGGATCTGATATGGTGGAGGCATTCAGTTTTTGGTAGTCTATACAGACTCTGAACTTCCCGTTCTTCTTCGTGACAATGATTATGGGTGATAGCCATTATGCTCTGTCAATCGGATAGATGAACCCCACTCTCAACAGCCTATATGTCTCCTCTTTGACCTGCTTAGAATAGTTAGGGTTCATTCTATACCTACTCTGCCTGGCTGATAGGAATTTCATCCTCCTTTAGATTGATCTTGTGCTGATAAAAGCTAGGATCAATTCCTTTCATATCAGAGTAGTTCCATGCAAACACATCCTTGTAGAATCTCAACAGCTCTAGAAATTTTCCTCTCAATTCTTGATTCATTTTTGCGCTGACTCTAACTGTTCTGGGCACTTGATCATCTCCTAGGTTTACTTCCTCAAGCTCATCTTCCTAGACCTTGATATTATGCCTCTTTAGTTGGTCTTCTTCCTGCTTGAGAGCAACCATGGCCTTCTCCTGCTCGGCCTGTATTTCTACCATCCTGTCTTGAGTGTCTTCCTCATCTTCTTTTGTTCTTTCTCTTCATGAGTGCCTCAAGATGAGAGACCAGGACTTCTGGATCGTAACTCTGTACAATCCGCTCAATGTCTACTTCGAAGAGTGACAGCAAGTTTGGATTTTCTTTCAAGACCTGCTCTTCCTCGTCATCTTCCACCCCCTGCAAGTATTTTAGGCCTTCTAGATGCAATGGTGTTGAGATATCGAGCTTATCTAGTGAGGTGGTGGACACTGATGACCCGCCTGGGCGATAGGCCCCACACTTACACCACTGGCATGGTTGGTGAGATCATGGATGATATGC
Organism: Cibotium barometz; assembly: GCF_041138505.1. Taxonomy (NCBI): domain Eukaryota; kingdom Viridiplantae; phylum Streptophyta; class Polypodiopsida; order Cyatheales; family Cibotiaceae; genus Cibotium; species Cibotium barometz. The sequence continues at coordinate 38,741,738 of NC_141080.1, read as the reverse complement.
AGCCAGTGGGATGACAGGCTGTGTGACAGCCATTCTAGAGACTGGCATAGTTATAGCGCCAGCCCATTTAGTTGGGCTCACACTATAGAGAACCCTAGTATGTATTTGGCTGAGTACTTTTTCATATTGTGTGTACTATCTTTGTATATGGTGTGTTGAGTGTTGTGTGAAGAAGAAGAAGAAGATTTTCAATCTCTCACCTTGTGTGTTCTCTTTAGGGTTTTGTGAGTGTGTGTGTGCTTGCAAGAGCTCAAGCTCTCTTCTCCCCTGCATCTTTTCATGGTATCAGAGCCTCGTTCATGCTAAGGGCTGAGCTGCAAGCAAGAGAAGCACATGAAGCGGTACGAGAGTAAGAGCTTCATCTACTCTTCTCCCTATTTGTGTTGGTGACTACACCCTTGTCGGGAGCTCTACGGGAGGCACCAGCAAACGATCTCTGATTGAGGAGCTTTCTTCGCGGGAGTAAAGCTATAGGGCAACTATATTGTCTTATTGGACCCAAATTTCCGGGCCGAAAACGCGTTTCGGGCGCGTTAGGACCTCCGTTTTTCGGAAAGCAGGCGATTTCAAGCATTGTGGGGGTAAGTCATCGATTCTATGCAGAACTCTATTTTAAGAACTGCAGGAAGACAGATTGGTTGTGCAAACATTGTGTGTGCTGCAAGGAGATCAAACAGTTGCCATTGGGTGTATGTATGCACATTGAGGTCACTGGTTGTGACATTTGAGTGTAGTATAGTACCGCTGCAGAAAATACAACAGTTTGTGTAGGACAAACCAGAGTGCTGTTTCTGGTAAATTTGTGTGTCTGCTGCTGCTGGCAAGATGTCAAATGATGGCATAAACCAGATTGTTGCTGAGAAGCTTGACAAGAACAACTTCCATGCTTGGAGGTTCACGTTGACAAATTTCCTGATGGGAAAGGGTTATTGGGACTACATAGAAGGTGAGCATGAAGAGACACCGGAGATCAATCTGACTGCTGTCTGCAGATGTGAAAGAGTTCAAGGATTGGAACCAAGGAGCCAAAAAAGTTATGTATTGGCTCTCTATCAGTATACAGGACACAATGATTGGGCACATACAGGAAGCCAAGTCCCCCAAGGAGGCGTGGGACACCTTGGTAAAACTCTATGAAACGAATACCAAGGCATGAAAGATACAATTGAAGAATGAACTTCATACTGTGGAGAAAAAGAGTATGTCTGTGAATGAGACTGCATTGAAGATCAAGGGTATTGTGGAATCCCTTGCATCTATTGGTGTTTCAGTAGATGATGATGATAAGGTGGAAGTCTGTCTACGTGGTCTCAGGCCACAATACAAGGCGTTCAAGACGTCTATTCAGTCTCGGAAAAACATTCCCAATTTCATAGATTTGGTATCTATGTTGATTATAGAAGAGAAGAGCTTGGGTGAAGACCAACAATCTTCACAAAACAAAAAACAGTTCAGAGCAACAGGCCTTCTACACAAGTTCAGGAAGAGGACGAGGTAGAGGAGGCCGTGGACGCGGCCAAGAAGGTGGCCGAACAGGTAATCAGAATTATGGCCAGCAGCAACAACAACAACAACAACAGTCCCAGAATTCACAACAACAACAACACGCAGGTGGAAGAGGCCAATTCAGAGGCAGGGGGAGTCAAAGAGGTCGTGGAAATTGGCAAAGGCAGTATAATGATACACATGGATGCTTTTATTGTGGTAAGCCTGGACATGTGCAGGCAGATTATTATAAGAAGCAGGCTGACATGCAAAATGGAAAATTGCAGCAAAACGACTATGCATCATCGAGCAGAAAATGTTTGTTATGCAGCATGTCGTTAATGCCATGTCTGAAAATGTTGACGCAGCACATAAAGATTATGTATGGTATGTTTATTCAGGTGCTTCGAACCACATGACAAGTCATGGGGAGTGGTTCAAGGAGATGAAAAACCTTGAAAGACTAGGTTTTGTGGAAACAAGGGATGACACTACTGCTCATCCAATTGCCCATGTTGGAGATGAGAAATTGTCTATGCAGGATGGCAAAGTGAAGTACCTTGTAGATGTACTTCATGTTCCGAACATAACAAAGAATCTGGTTTCAGTTGGCCAGACGATTCAGCAGGGTTTGCAGGTTCAGTTTAACCCTGATGGTTGTTATGTTGAAGACTTTAAAGACAAGTGCAGGTTGGTTGCAAAAGACAGAGTAGGCAGAATGTTTACATTGAATGTAAACATGCCTGAAGTGAGTGCTGTGATGTTTGCAAATGGTTCAAGAATTGTTGCAGACACAGACATTTGGCATAAAAGAATTGGACACGTGAATGTGCAAAGAATGAAGTCTATGCAGACTAAAGGAATTGTGACAGGGCTGCCAAAGTTTAAAGTTGAAGGTATGCAGAAAATATGTGAAGCATGCCAATTTGGAAAGCAAACAAAGCATGTATTTCCACGTGACAGAAATGTGAGCAGAAATGTACTAGATGTTGTGCATTCAGATGTATGGGGAGGAGGTGGAAGATTTAGACAAAGGGGAGTCGTGCTAAAATGCTACTACTGTAGTGCCGCATGGCATAGGCAGAATGATTGCCCCATATTATAACGCCATCAGTAGTAGGAACTACAACAGGCAAGGCCGCAAAGAGACGCAAATCCAACATGACCTGATGCAGTAGTTAATATGGTAAAAGTGGACCAATTGGCAGGAAAACAACAAGAAAATGCACCAGTAGTGATGGTCGTGACAAGCTCGCAAGGACTTGTCAAGATGATGACATGCAAAAATTCCGAGTTGGAATAGAAGTAGAAGCCAAAATAGTGGGCAGGGCAGTAGAGGTTTCGAGAGAAAATCACCAAGTTGGTGCAAAGTGCACAAGGAATGGTGCGGACAATGTAGGAAAGTCTACTCCTAAGTGAGCATGCTGAGATGGATCTGGACAGCACAAGCCTGGTCAAGAAGAGCGAAGAAATTGCAGCACGCAAGAAGCCCCTATGTAATGATAAGACGACTAAAGAAAGGATGCTGAAATGCCAAAACTGGAGCCCATTATAGCCCAGAGCAATAGAAGCATCATGTAAAAGGAAATGGAAAGAAATCCGTAACATGTCCTGTAATAGGAAATGGAGACCCGGTGGTGACTTGGTTGACAGCAAGGACCGATGCAACTCACATTGTTGCCTTTCCACCACTCGGATTCCTTTTTCGAGTGTTGAAAAAACATGTGTCAGTGGTGTGGTTGCTCTTTCCAGAGATAGCACATGGTTGATGTGTGCCTTTCATCTGCCACGCTTCCTTTGTATGACCCTAGTTGTTACACTTCGTATACACTAGACGTCCGGTCTCAATCCGGATCCTAGTTGTTACACTTCGTACACTAGACGTCCGCCGGTCTCAGTCCGGATCCTACATGTCCTCCGGTAAGCTTGGGTAGGACGGCCTACAGTTCTTCTTGAACATCCACTACCTACTTTCTTCTTACAACTCTTTCGCTCTTCAGCATCATGCAACTCTTGACTAGAATCTGATTCTGAGGTGTCTTCATCAGAATCCGACTCCGAAGTCTCTTCTTCGTTCTTTTTCCTCTTGTCCTTTTTCTTCTTCTTGGAGTCTTTGCTTGTCTGCTTCAAGATCCCTCCTACTCTAGTTGCTCCTCACCACTTGTTCAAAGGTGAGGGTCTCCAAATCATACAAGGCTACCGTTGTCTAGAGCTTTTCTCTCAGTTCTCTCACAAACCACTAGCTCGGTGTGGCTGGGGCAGGCTTGTTCCACACGCATTAGCAGTGCTCTAAATTCTGTTGCAAAATCCTTTGTTGGCCTCTTTTTCTGAGTCAGCCTCTGTAGCTTTTTCGGTACCTCCATGATGGTCTTGTCTCTCCTGAATCTTTTCAGAAAAGCCTTCTTTAATTCCTCAAACGTCTACAAGTGCTCCATACCATATTGAGCGTACCAGCTTTGGTGGCCTTGCCACCCAAAGTCGTTGCAAAGTACTCTATCTTTTGTGGCAATGGAGCTCGGGTGGCCAGTCTTGCAGGCGAAGATGTGAGCATCTGGATCCTCCTCACTCTTGCCCTTGAACTTTGGGTATTTGAGAGACATCCTTCCCACAACTACTGATTCTTCTTCTTCTTGATCTTCCTACCTCCTGTTTTGAAGCTCTTGTTGCTCTTCCTCCCCCTCTTGATTCCTCAGAGGTTCCTGATTTTACCATTCTTGCTGACACGGAATCTCGTCCAGAAGTCTTCTTAGGCGATACGGTTGCCCTTTACTTCCTACGGCCTCGGACTGCCTGCAGCGGTACCACATTGCTGTACTTGAGCTTTCTTCGTTCTCCATGCACTGTCCATTCCTATCCCTTGTGAACATACCCAACAAAAGGACGTGCACACTTCCTCTCTTGATCTACCTTGACTAGCTTCTCTATTCGGACTTTCTATGCAAAACTAACCTCTACCTTCCCACTCCCCTTCCTCCTGGCGTACCATTCCCCAATAGGAACGCCAAAAGTGTCGGAGTCCGATCAATAGCCGGCGCTTGCGTGGTTTCGAAATTGTACCCTATGCAACAAGCCAAGACTGACACGTTGAGTTGTCAATCTACCTAAGCTTGGGGAGTTAGTCATGACCACAAGTAGGTTAGTTCCTAGGTCCTTCATGATTCCGGATAGGAGTTAACGTGTAGACAATAAGGCAATTAAGACAAAATAAACACTGAACTAATAGAATTATGCAATGCAGAGTAGAGACAAGTTAGAGACCAACCCATAAGATATTCTTCAATATTAGCTGGTGTAGACAATAATGCAATTAACACAAAATAAACACTGAACTAATAGAATTATGCAATGCAGAGTAGAGACAAGTTAGAGACCAACCCATAAGATATTCTTCAATATTAGCTTGGACCCATAGAGTAGAATACACTACCAACAATCATTCAACTCATGAACTCCTGAGCTCAACTATCCACTCAGTCCTCAATCCTCTAATCCACACATGCCTGGGAATAATCCCCTTTGCTACTCACATCCATCCAGGTACTACCCGTTTGCAAGAAACCATTACCAAGTTGTTACAAAGTAAGAAAGCTTAACCCATAATAGTTTGTTACAAAACGAGACAATCTAGGCAATGACTTACGCGACGGCCAAACGGGCTGGTTGGCCGCTAACACACTGCTCTCTCACACACTTATAGTAACTACACAAGTATAAGGATGGAGTAGAGAAGCAAGAGCAAGACTCAATTGCACAATGGGTGTGGCCGAGCCTATTTCTTAAACATTGATCAATCTCATAACACATGCGTAAAGTACATTCAAAGGAAATTCTCATCCTAGGTTGCTACCACGCGCTCTTGGAGCAAGAATCGCCATAAGTATTTCGCCAAGCAATGACACAGACACCCATCCAAATTGTGAATTTGGACATTGTTGCTTCATAGCTTGATCATACATCTGTTTAGCGTGTCCATCTTTGCTTTTCAATGTAGAATATTAGTGGCGTCATTTATTAATCCTAGAACGGACCAACACATGTATCATTAGATAACACCAAGCACATAATGCGAAGCTAAAATCCATATAAAATAAAAGATAATTATGTATTTTTCTTAAAGTTATGTGAAAAAAAGCTTGAAAATACTTTTTTTCTAGCCAACGAAAAAAGGACAAGCCTACAAAGAAAAAGGTTTTTTTTTATAAAATTACTAAGATTTTCCTATTTAATAACTAAAAATGCAAACCCAAAAAAAAAACCTTGGAGACAATGTCAAATTTTAGCCCTTTTTTAGAGTTTCAACCTATACAAAATACACTAAATCTTGATTTTCTAAGACTGTGGTTAATAACACAAAATTATATGATATTATTACCAACAACTTGGTTCCGGGTTCTAGCAAGGTGAAGGAGCCAAGTGCTAAATGCCAAATGTAGAGACCGATCCAAATGCCGATTCACCTATTGGTTCGAGGCCTAAATGAAGTCCAATTGTAAATATGATGAACATGAAATGTCACAAATTTATTGAAAAAAAAAATGTGTCCATGTCAATACCCACCACAATGCGTTGAATGATCCAACAAGCAAGCTTATCAATCCATTTACAAGCTTGTCAAGCCATTCAACACACTGTGGTGGCAACAGGCATTGGCAAGGATATGCTCTTTCTTAATTCTTAGCATATGCTTGTCAACACATTCCACTTGCACACTTCTTAGCATTTCTTGTTGTTCAAATTTGCATTTGGAGTTTATTTGGGCCTTCAATCAACAAATGAATCTAGTGTCTGCCTCTTGGAACTAGGTCGGCTCTGGTGGCATATAGCACATGGCACTGGGTCGCCAAGCATGTGGTACCTAGAACTTTGTACCTTGCAATTGGCATATGATGTCACCTTAGGACATATAAACCATGTCACCCTCATTTGGCACTTGGCACCTAGCATGTGGGAATGCAAGAATGTTTCGAATTCTAGCAAGTTAACACATGCCCCCTTGTGCCAAACGTCAGATGCCATAGTGGTTGGAACTCCAAATGAATATCATGTGCCATGGCACATGAAATGGCATAATAAGCTTGTCAAGCTAATCCACACCTTCGCAAGTACTGACATGGACATGCTTTCTCCATGTTCAAGATATCCATTTGGAGTTCATTCGGACCTCCAAACCAGTATTGTTGGAAATTGGATGCACTTGGTTGGCATTTTCCACGTCACCTTACATGTATTGCATGACCCAAATCCACTTAGCTAGCTGTGCAACCGGCGTCTTGCACATGCCGGCACATAAAAAGGCCATTTCATTTACCAAGAATTAAGAAGAATTTTCATTTAACAAGAATTTTTTTTTCATTTTATAATTACCAAGAATTAACAAGAATTTCAATAAAATAACACTATTGAAAGACCATGATTTGACAAGATTCAACAAACAATACCACAAATAGTAAATTGAAAAAAGTGAACAAAAACTTGGACTCATTTTTATTTGTCAAAAATTACAAAGAGCTTGAACAAGAATGCATTTGTGAGAGGCCACGCTTAGCTTAGAGATTTCCTATAATTTGAAGTGCAAGCTACAATGGGATACTATGAACGCTTTAAATTCTTTAAGCAACACCTTGCATTTTAAGGCCAATATTGTAAGACCATAGGATCTCTTTTACTATGCAAAGGAAGATAAGGAGCTCACTAGATTTTTCTTTCTCATCTCTCCTAAAGAATTGGTGATGTGAATTTTTGCATATCGTTGAGGCACCCACTGTGGATGCCTTGGTCCACCTCCAGCATACGTACTAAAATATCATTACTAGTCCCTCCCATGGTGTGATGTAACTGGCAACCAGCCTCTTTTAGGGCAAAGATCTGCATGAGGGAGGTCCTCATCATCATCATCTGCCTCTTGGTTGCTTTGTGTTCGCAGCACACTGCTCAACAGTAGAAAGAGACGAGGAAATTACCTCCTATCTACTAGTCTTGTTCTAGGATGGGTAGCATTTGGGAAAGCTAGAACCTAGACCCCTTCCCATTGTTCCCTCTGTCTACACACATTGAGTTTCCCCATTCTCTATACGCTCCGCGCACCAAAGATTGTGCACCCTCTTCATGCCTTGAGGGTTCTGCACCCTCTCCATGCATTGATTATTCTCATGTTTCTTTGGCCCTTGGTCTGTTGGAAAGGGGCAGGTCTTCTCTGAGTAAATTTTTTACCAGCTGGATCAATCTCCCCCCTAAGTGGTGAAACAGTGCTGCACTTCAAGCCAGGGGTGCTCCAAAAAGCTGCAAAACCACCCTATGGCTTCCAGAGTGACCAGTCCCCAATGACCTGCAATGCGTCCAAACTTCATAACAGGCCCAAAGCAGCCAAACCACCTATGCAAGATCTACAAAACATTCTAGAAATGTTAAAGACGCTCCAGCATGCCTCACCACCATTCATTTTTCAACCTCATCCACCCTTACCATATTTATCTGGGTGGATGATACTACATAAATCAATCAGCCTTTTACAAGCACAGCACAAAATAAGAGCAGATTCTACTCTTCCCTGGTCACATTGACAGTCTAAAATTTGGGTGCGTGAAAGAGTGTAGAACCTAACCTACCAGAAGCATCAAACCGAAGCTAGCATGTCTAATCAGTAAGTTCCATTAGTATAACTTTGCTTATACACAATACAAACTCGTCTAGGTCGGATATTAGGCATGTTATCAAAGTGGAAAAGATCTTTAGTGTCCCGCTAAAAGAACATCTCGCATTTCATTACTTAAGAAATGTACAAATAATTATGTATGCCTACATACACCTTAATTTTCACATCCAGTAGTGTCTTCTTGAGTATCGTAGCAAAGCTCATTTGGCAACCAAATTCTTGACATTGTTGTTGAGCTTATCCTCGTATGTTTGACTTGTTCAAAGTAAGCAAAAAGCATACAAAGACGCATCCAGGCAAATGTACAGACCATCTGGAAGCACCTCATGCCAAAGGATACACAGCAATGTCTAGCATAAGCTTCAAATAAAACATTGAACTTCTTACATTTGTAAAAGCAGCTTTGCCATAGAGTGCTCTGAACCAACCTGCTGAGAGCACTTAATCGATATCTACATCGATTATTGAAGGATCAGATTCATCTTTTGAAAAGTCTTGTCTCGGCTGCCAGACCACAGCCTTGCAATAATTGCACACAATCGTTTGACCGCGATTACCTATAAACCGCCTTTTACAAGATGGGCAAGCACCCTGCATCCACAAATGGATGTGTACAAGTTAGTGAGGCTTTACATGACAGACAACGTGATTTTTGGGTATTTGTGCATTACGAGAACGAATATCAGAAAAAAAAAAGATTAAAAAACACCCAAAAAAAATTTTGTAAGCACTGTAAATGAATACCAACCTCCACAATCATGTTTCTTGCAGCAGAGCTGATGAGCAATGGAGCAGCCAAAGGAAGCACCCACATGGAGAGAAGGATGATTCTAAACAACCAGCCAGATAGAAGGAACCACAAGAAGACTAACGTCTGCAGAATAGCCCATTAAGAAAGTGACTCTCTCTCTCTCTCTCTCTCTCTCTCTCTCTCTCTCTCTCACACACACACACACACACACATATTGTACATGTAGGGCCCACATAGTGCACAAACCTATTTTCTTTTGGTATTTTTCTGCTTCCATGTTTATGACCTTCAGTTTACACATGAAACATATGTAACACTTTTTAGTCTTGTAGACCCATTGGGTCTTTTCTTTACTTGCGTACAAAGAGAACATGAGTTGGGAACACGATCATAGTAGCAATGAAAGGAGTTTCATACTTTATAAAACGCGTTTCATAAACCCCTTGATTTTTAAATGGTCGAATAAAATGTCACTATCAAATAGTGACCCACGATAATCACAGAAAAAGAAAACGTACAGCACCATGTTCAAAAACGTATGCCGTGCGTCTTGGAGTACCCAGGACTGGGAATTTTTTGCATGTTTTCTGCCCCCCGGATCAGCCTCAGGCCTTGTGCACCCTGCTATTGACGTTGGTAACTTCGATTATTCCTGATTTTGAAGCAAATTTCAGATTTTGAAATTTGGAGGTTTTTCAACAAAGACTCCCTGCAGCAATGCAAGAGAGAGCAGGAAGAGTGCAAACAAGTAATCCCGAAGCGCTGGAGCTTCCCCGTCTGCGCACCTGTCACCTTCGCCATTGTCCAACTCCCTCTCTCTCTCTCGCGCTGCCCTCCATCTCCTCGCTGCCTGGTTTTGCCCTCCGCTCCCCTCCTCCGCCCTGTTGAGCCCCTGCCTTACCTGCACTTCAGCCCACCATCTGTTTCCAGCCCAGCTGGCCCACCACCCCGCCCTCGTGCTCCTCCGCCCTATTGAGCTCCCACCTTCTCTCCTTCCAGTCTGCCGCCGCCTCTTCTGTTTAGAGCCCCATCCATTCCGCCTTCCTGCCCCCATTGGTCAGCATATAAACACACACACACACACACACACACACACACACACACACACACCTGCCTGAGCCTCTTCATTGCCCTGGCCCTATCCTCTCCTTCATCAGGTGTTTTCAGCTTTCGGGATGTTTTTCTCTTCGACGAGTGTCGGCATCTTCTGGTCTTCACACCTCCAGGAGGATTCCATGGCAGCAGCTCCATCATCCCCAAACGAGGCCACCGTCCCTTGCCTTTCCTTCTCAGAAACGTACCTCCAGCTCCTAGCTTCGACAGTTGCCTCCCTGGAGGCCTCCACCTTGGTCTACAAGATTGTGGGTAGCTGCCCGGCATGTGTACAGCTCAGATTGACCCAAGCCTTATCAGCAAGCTTGGAAAGATCACTGATATTCATCCTTTGGGGCGTGCATACTACCAAGTCAAGTTTAATCCACCTACAGCATCAAACAGAGTCATGCCGCTGAGCCCCGCCTCACTGCGCACGGCCTAGGCCCTCTTTGCGAGGTGGCAGCACGGCCTCAACCTAGCGTCCAACACTCTGCCTGGCGTCTCAAGCTTTCCTCTGACAATTTACTTTCTTGGTCTGAGGAATGAATATCTTCCCCTCCTCCCAGTGATAGGTGGTGTTATCGGGAGCGTGATGGAATCCCCCCCCCCCAAAAAAAACAAAGACCGCCGCTTCGGTTCTAGGGCTGACAACAAGGATTCCCTCCCTTGTAGCTACATAGCCTCTCTGGAGTCAGTTCCTCCTGTCATATCGCTTCCTTGCCTCTCCAGGGAGCTCCTATTTTGCAGAGAGTTGAGTCCTCTGGCCTCCTTGGCCAATGCTTCATTTGCTCACAAATGGGATACCTTGCTAGAGCTTGTCCCCGAGAGGGCGCCTCTAGTGCCCCCCCCCCCCCCCCCCCCCCCCCCCCCCCCCCCAAACCAAGTTTCCAGCTCCGCTCCTCATCAAGGGGGAGGAGGAGATCCCGGCCCCAGGACTCAAAGCATCAATCCCGGCCGCTAAGGATCCCAATGTAGGGGAGTGGCAGACCGACGGTCTGAGGCAGAACCACCATCGGATTTCTAGAGCCTTCGGCACCAGTCTCGCAGGCCACAAGAGGATATGATTTTGTCAGAGAGCTGTTTACAGAGCACTTATCTCAGTAGTTGCCCAATGGTGATGGGCCCCCCTAGTACCATCAAGGAACCCGTCATTGGCCCCCCCTTTCTGGAGACCATTGCCTCGTCATGATCCCGCTCCAAGCATTCAGATTCTTGCGAGGCTCTCTGACCCTTTTTCCCTAGAGGACCCATGGAGGCAAGAGAGACATTTGAGCGCCCGGATCCTAGACAATCTCATTCAAGATTTCGAGATTTGCAGCAGGATAGGAGATTTGGTAGAGTTTGGATTTTCACACTGGTTCAACTGACCCCAAGAGCTTTAGCTGCCTTTTGGGAGGTCCTTGGCACCAAAGTACAAGATGGATTTTCATGGAGATGCGGGCTCGTGGCTTTAGCCCTACATTTGAGGACAGAATTTAATTGTACCACATTAGATCTTTCATTTCATGACGTTTTCTTTGAAAGATAATTTGGTTGAGTGACTTTCCCTTTTAATGTTATAATTTCTTGATTTATTTTTTCCTTGCATCTTGATTTGGTCAAGGGACCACAGTTACTACTAGTATAAGATTTAAGGTCATGTAAGAATTTTGTATATCCATCAATCTAACATCATGTAAAAAACTTGTTACTACTACCATTGAGAAATACACATTTTTTAACCTTTTTTATATTTAATTTTTTTAATAACGAGGTGAGCTCCTGATGCGTGACAAAAGATCTTGATCACCTCATCAAATCTCTGGAGTTTTCCAACATCTCCTGAAAGGTAGGCTGCTGTGTCATCTGCAAACTCTGAGTCCAATAGCTCCTCTTTGTACGGAGGGGGAGACGCAATCCTTGGAGCCCAATCTCCTGAGCTTAGAGAAAACTGCTCGTGACCTCGACGACGAATAGGAAAGGTAAGGTGCCAGAGGACAGCCCTGCTGGACCAAGCGAGACAGAGGGAATATGTCACCTCGGACTCCCTGAATGAAAACGTAACTGTGAGAGGCCAAGTAAAGTCTTGAAACACCACGGATCCACTCCATTCGGAACCCCATCCGGCTCATCGTGCCCTCCAGAAAAGCTCCAATCAACCCTATCATAAGCTTTCTCAAAAGTCTAGGAGTAGCACTATGAGGTCCTGCTGTCGCATCTTGGCCGAAGCTCTCACCTCCCAAAAGGCAAAGATGTTGTCCAGAATGCTCTGATCCTAAACAAAACCTGTCTAAGTGTCATGGATCAAATCAGGAAGGAAAGGCTGAAGTCTCCGGCTGATGGCCTTGGCCAAGATCTTGTAGGCGGTCCCAAGAAGGATGATGGGTCTCCACTGGCAGATCTCTAATCTATCACCACCCTCCTTACGAATCAACCCTTTGAAAGCCTCTCTGGCATGGCACCTGTGGTCCTAATCTCATTGAAGGTTGCTCAAAGGCCACCTTCCATGAGGTCCCAGTGGCAAAGAAAGAAAGAAACTAGAAGCCCATCTGCCCCGAGCATTTGCCCCTAGAAAGAGCCGTGACTGCCTCTGCCAGCTGAAACTCCCAGCGGGTGCCCGGGGGACTAGGGCCTTTGACACACTTGTTGATACCATCAATGCATATTAAAACATTTAAACATGGCCACAGCCTTAACACATATCCATCATCACTTTGCATAAAACATAAAGCTGGACAAAGCATCCACAAATGCTGAAAATGGAGCTTGCACGTGTGACACCGCATAGAGGCCGGAATGGGCCGACCCCCCCCCCCCCTTGGAGTATTTTATTACCCGAGGAGAATAATATCATGTACAAGCTTTGAGGGCCTTACTCTCCCCACGGGAGATGCCGGATTATCCCTATACAAATGCCATAACACAGCCCAACACAAGGCTACCAAGCCGGAACATAGGCTGTAGAAATGCCGAGCCAACAATATAATCCATATACCTCCGTGTGGGTACTGATTCTTCCCCAAAAAAAAAACCACGGGTCTTCATGCAATAGAGCTGGTACAGCAAGTACAACTCTCCATTCAGCCGGTACATCAGGTACAATGGTTGGTACAACAAGTACAGAAGCTGGTATAGCAAGTACAAAAGCTGGTACAGCCAATACAAGGGCTGGTACAGCATGTACAGTGGCTGGTACAGCCAGTACAAGGGCTGGTACAGCTGGTACAATGGGTGGTACAACAAGTACAGAAGCTGGTACAGCCAGTACAAGGGCTGGTACAGCAGGTATAGTGGCTGGTACAGCCAGTACAGTGGCTGGTACAGCAAGTACAGCAAGTATAAAAGCTGGTACAGCTGGTACGCTGGCTGGTACAGCAAGTACAAATGCTGGTGCAACAAGTACAATGGCTAGAAATCATAATAAATGATTAAATACCCTTGCCTTCAGTATTTCTTCGCGATGGAAGCCTCCAAAACAGTCCCCAACAGCCGGTATTCTTCATTGGGCAGCCTTCAAGAGAGAGAGAAAGAGAGTAGCCATCATTAGGGCATCCTGTAACGGTGGTAGAGGCTAGTGTGCAGCAAGAGAGCCTCCATTAATGAAGAGAGAGGGCTCCAATTTATAGATTTGGGCCTCCCATGAGCTAAAATGGCAAGAGAAGCCTACGATGACAAGTGGAGAGCCACACAATAGCTGAAGTGACAAGTGTGAGGCCACTTGTCTCACTTTGATCCACTTTCTAACAAATGTCAGGCCACTTGTCTCACTTTGGTCCACCTCCGTGCCACATGTCCCAATCTAAGAGATGGGTCCTTCCATAAACTTTATCTCTAAAAATATCCCAACTGGTAGACATTCTGTCATAGGCACTTTGCCAACTCTTGGTATCTGCTCAATTCCAGATGTAATGACGCGAACAGAATTTCCATCGGAGTCGGGCCAAAAATAGCAACTCTCCTAAATTTTAGAAGTGTGGTCCTTTGTATTCTAGAATAATCCCCCATTCCCAAAGCTTGTACTTTCCAAATATTTAAACATCCTGGAGTCCACCAGACCCCTTTCAGACTGGGAAATGTCCAGGCTGGTGACACTACAGTGAAGGGGCGGACCACCTCTCTCATGTGCCGCCAGACCCTCTCGTGCATGTCCATCACTTTTGGGGATAATGAGGCACCCGTGAGCAAAGACCGGAAAAAATTGGTGGCGATAGCTCTCACATGGGGGGAGGTCAGAAACAATAGCTCCATCCTCGCCACGCAACCTGTGAATACCATCTCTCCGCCTGTGAGGGCCTGCTATCTCAATTTTCAAAGAAGTCCCCCATGACTCTATCGCCAGCCTAGGTCCAAAAGGAAGTTGTGGCATGGTACTTGTACTCCACCCTCCTCTCCTGCATAGATCTGATCTCGGCACCAAGCTGACTCTCAATCCACGGGCTATCGAGGAAACTCTCCTGAAGATGTTAGAGAGAAGCAAGACCCCTCCTCAGACTCCTCTCCTACTCACAACCTCTGAGCTGCCTCTTGCAAAAATCTGAAGATCTCACCAAGGCCCACATCCAAGGTGTATGCGGCAGAGCCTAAGATTAAATCCAGTCCCACTCATATCTGCAAATCTCGGGAACGTCTATCGGGAACGTCTATAAGGCTGTCCGGAATCCTAGTACTCACGTGCCTATCTTGCCTCCAGGGGTCCTCTAAGGATAGGATAGCCAGAGCATGATCAGAAAAAGTAGTGCCCGCCAAAATGCCGATCATGCTCCCACAGCCCCAAGCCCACTCATCCACATAAAACTTGTCAAGTCGCGAGAGGTTGGGGCCAAAGCTCCTCCTATCAAACCGTCAAAAGCACAAGCTCTTGCGGCTACGCCCAAACTCTGGGAGATGCCAAGGGTCCTATCCCCTAAGTGCTAGGATCAACTCCTCCCATGTAGAGTATTGGGACTGTAGCCGTGCCTCCTAGTCTATCCTCTCGTAACTATTTGGTCCTCCGAGCTCTTTTTCACATGATGAAACTCTTGCCGGACACATGGACAAGTTGGTGGACACATGGGAACAGGGTTCTTAAAGCTGGCACAAGAAAAAGCACCAGTCTTGGTCAAAAAGCAAGAAAAAGTAAAAAGTCAATTTTGTTGACCAAGAGCTAAGGGCATCATTCGAAAGAGGACATCAAACTAGATCAAAAAGCTACAAGCCGCTTTCCCAAAAAAAGAAGCCCTAGAGCCAAAAAGCAAGGTCCTGAAGCTACAAAAGCGTAAATCAAGCGCTTGGCTATATTTGACTATTAATAAAATATTCAAAAGAGAAAAAGCAAAAAGCAAGGACCCCTTTCAAGTATATAAGAAGTTTGTATTCCTCTCGATGATGAGCAACTTTTTGAAGAACAACTCTTTATGGATCAACCTCGTGGAAAAGAATTTGAGGAGAGCCACCTTGAGAGATTCACCTTATGAAGAGCAAGAGCTTCATCATCATCTTCCTCTCCACCCTACATGCAGAGCCGCCGCTGCTTCAGAACCACCGCCGACCGAGCCGTCACCGCCACCACCCAAGAGCCACTTGTGCCGGGTGAGACGCCGCCGCCGTCTGCCAGCTGCCCATATCATTCTGCAGTGCCACCTTGCATTCAAGAAGCTTCCTGTAGGTTTACTTGAAGATTGGGTATTGAGTTCACTTAGATTTGGACATGGAACATATAGCTTGGGCATGGAACTTGGACATAAACGTGGAACTTGGACATATAGCTTGGACGTGGAACTTGGACATATAGCTTGGACATGGAACTTGGACTTGGACTTGGACTTGGATCTCAACTTGGATTTTGTTGGATTATATATCATCTCCAAAGGGTCCTGTGCATCATTTTCATGCTTCTATTGGCCATTTATGAGGCCCTGGATATGCATATTTGTTTAGGCAGCTGTCGGCCTGCTATAGCTGGCCGCCCAGCTCTCATGAGGAGGATATAAGGTTGGCTCCCCTTTCCCCTCATTTTATCTCATTCTTTTGCTTCCTCTTGAGGTCATTAGCAGCTACTTCTGCTTCTTATCATTGTACAACACCTACGGGCTTCCCACATGCTCAGTTTTCAGCAATAAACATCAGTTTCCAGCATTTACAGGTCTTGTACCTGGGCCTACATCTGTATTTTCTATTTGCTTCACTTTCTTTCATGGTATCAAAGAAAAACTATGACCTGTGAATAGAAGAGAGCTGCGTTTTCTGTTTTGGAGCAGAGGCTTTGATAGTTTGTTGCGTTTTCCGCAGATTTCAGCGTGGAAGCAAAGATTGCTGATTGGATTGCTGAAGCCCTCTTCTAGGTGTTGAGGACACGGATACAGGGATCTACAGCTTGGAGAGATCTTCCTCCTTCCTCTCCTTTCAATTTCCCACCCTCCCTCCCTTTATTCTTGCTGTGCACAGCCTGAGAGGAGGTTTTGCTGATTTTTTCAGCCCCTTTCTTAAGAGAAGGATTCTTGTCAGAGGACACGGCTTCAAGAGGTTTCTCTACTGCTGATCCTTCTCCTGTTGATATTCTAGCACCATCACAACCTGGATCACCTGCTCCCGCTCCACAGGTGGAGCCTATTCCCAATCTTTCTTCTCTAAGTTTCTCTCATCCAGGTCTTGCTTCCACCCCTACCCATATACCATCCTACAATCCTTCCCAAGTCAATGACTCCATGAAGCTTACAGCAACCAACTATCATACTTGGTCTTTCTACACTCACTTGTTGCTGGAAGGAGCCGGTGTGTGGATGGCTATCTCGACACCTCACGTGGTGGACCCTGCTTTGAGAAGCATATTGGATGCTCAGGCTCGTCTTATCATCATCCATTGCATGACTCCATCTATACAGGCACAGTTCGTCTCTACCCGGAGTAATGCTCATCAGATGTGGACAGAGATCTAGAGGAGGTATGGGAGAGTTTCGACAGTGAAGATTGCCAAATTGGAGTCAGATCTGGAGAAGCTTACAATCAATGAGTCAAATAACTTGATTGAGAAGATTGGAGAGTTCACCCGTATCAAGCTACAGATTGAGGAGTACGGGAGCACCATCAACAATCCCATCCATAAACTTCTTGGTTAATTGCCTGCTTCCTTTGATTCTTTCAGGGATAATATTTATTTCCATAACTCACGACTTCCTCGGATCCTCTCCCCCTTTTGAGGAAGTCGTGAGTTATCTCCCCAACAAGTGCATGCTTCACGGAAAAGGTAAGTCGGAGCCTGCTTTTGTTGCCTCTGACAAGGGCAAAGGCAAAGTGGAAAACGGAACTCCAACAACAACAACAACAAAAACAAGCAAGGGTAAACAGGATTCTAAGGAATCCAAGGACAAAAGCAATGAATGTGATTACTGTGGCAAGTCAGGTCATACTAACGCTCAGTACTTTGCTCGTCGTGATGATTCTCAAGTGGCCAACACCAAGTATAAAGCCCAAGATGCTTCTAAAGCATCTGACAAGGACAACACCAAAGATAAAGGCAAAGTTCAGAGGAGGGATCTGCCAAAGTTGCATACATGGCAGTCAGATTCATCCACTTCTTCATAGGATTCACTCCTCGTGATCACAGATATGACTTCTCCTGAAGAGGTAAATGACACACCTAACGCGGTGGAATGGGTTGGTGATAGTGGTGCTTGTGCCCATATGACCAATCAGGCCCACCAAACTCTCTCTTCGTCAGTTCGCATCGGCGACAACTCTTCGCTTCCCATCACCGGTGTTGGTAATGTTTCTTTGGGTTCCTCTGCCACCTTACATGATGTTCTACATGTACCACGGATTTCCAAAAATGTGTTTTCAATATACAAAGCTTCTCAGAAGGGACTTGGTGTGTACTTTGAAGTCATCAAAGTAATCGATAGGATGACTCTCTCGGTTGTTGCCAATGGAGTCCATGATGGGGGTCTCTAAAAGATCACCATTTTTTCTTCCCGGATCCCTCACATTGATTCACATATTCATCAACTTTTCTCCCCCTTGATGGCTTTGGTTTCTAAGGCAGATACTTCTCTGTGGCATTCTCGCTTCGGTCATGTACCCATTGCTACCTTACAGATGTTCCATTCTAAGCAAGCAGGTTGTCAACGGACTACCTCAACTCAGGTCTCTCTCACACATCTGCTCATCCTGCATGATGGGCAAGCATCATCGAGATGCATTTCCAGAAGAGGCCACTCATCGAGCAGCCCGAAGGCTAGAGCTTATACATGTAGATCTTGCAAGACCTATGGAGGTTGAGTCTCTTGGAGGGGTTTGATATTTTCTTCTTGTGGATGATTTCACTCGCAAAGTCTGGGTATGTTTTCTAGCTCGCAAGTCAAATGCTTTTGCCAATTTCAAGACATGGATCGCGATGGTGGAAAATCAGTCTGGGGCTAGAGTTTCAATCCTCCGAACTGATAATGGTGGCGAGTTTGTACTATTTGATGACTTCCTTGCTTCGAAGGGCATTCACCGACAGACTACAGTTCCATACACTCCTCAGCAGAATGGAGTTGTGGAACGAAAGAATCGGACCGTCAAATCATACCAGGAAGATTATCAAATTGACATCATACCAGGAAGTTCGACGAATGGTTTGCACCGGTGCTTAGCCCATTGCATGTTTCGACAAATAAAGCCGTGGAATCTGTGTGGACCAAAGCTGAAACAGAACCCTTTTTGAAGCATTAAGACTTTATGCTAGCAAAGCACCGGTGTTGGTTATTCTAGACCTTTTTGTGGTTGAACATGATGAGATTGCATTGGAGCAGTCTTGAACCAAGCGGGCCATGTTGTGGCCTATGAATGTCAAGGACAACAAAGTAGCAGATGTGCTATCACAGAGACCCATGACTTATGCAATTTCTATGGGTTACTGTATAGATTTCACTTTGATGAAGGATCCTTACGCTACTAAAGAGGATTTCAAAGATGTTTTTGAACAGATTGCAGAATAGAGATTTGGTGACTTTTTTTCATGTCATCAAGTAGGGCTTTCTTATGACTCAAACCCCGGTTGTGTGACACAAGGAATTGAGGCCAAGGTAATGAAAGAGTGCCATGCTCCTTTCTACATGGGACATAGAGACACCTTGACTACACTTCAAGCTTTGGAGAGCTATTTCTGTAAAGCTTTTATAGCTTTATTAACATGATTAAGACTTGATTAATGAACATAACACAAATACTACAGGAAAAGACTAAGTGCTTGCATTGAGACAGGGGCCTTTCTTAAATAGAGGCCGAAAAGGTACAACTAAAGAGGCACATCCCTGTGAAGGGGTGTGGCTCTTGAATCAATGGTTATGTCCTTAGGACTTAGGGGTGTGTTGTAACGCGCGGAAGCTCTGGGTAGTCTTCTTTCAGCCCTAAACACTCTTGGAAAACCTTCTGATGCAAAAACGCACCATCTGATGCAAAAACGCAGGTAGAGAGAGAGTAGAGAGAGAGAGTGAGAAGTGCTGGAAATTCAATATATACTATGGTACAAAAAGGTACATATCTGTACAGCCATGGGCTGCCTTCATAAAAAGGTTATTAACCCTAAAATCTGTCCCCTATGGGACCTCCTATGATCCAATCCCCTAGTGGGAGAGAATGATTAATTCTATGAGCAAGGGGGGCTATTTATAGCCCCTTGGAATAAATGATGAACTGGCCGACTGCTGGTCGGCCAGTTACATGTTCATTAAAGCCCCTTTAATCCAGCCGACTGGATGTGCTTTTTGTCCTTGATGCGCTTGCTGCTGCCACACTTTCCTGGCATTGCTGACGTCAGCCGACATGCTTTCTGGTACAGCCGACAGCTCCTATACTCAGCCGACTGTACCCTGGTTCTTCTCCACATCCAAACTGGCCACTTGTGCTCCAATCCCTGGCTCTGTTTGGTTCTGCTCTTTATCTGGCTGCCTCTTCTGGATCTAGCCCTGAGAATGTCCATGGCATCTGTGATGCACATGACATCCCCCTCTGCTAAACTTGATGACGGGAATCCAACCTACTCTTGGATGATTGTCATCATCCCAATCCTGTTCCGAAGTCCCTCTGTCATAATCCATCCCTGGCAAACCTTTTTCTCTGAAAATCCGATCTGTTCTCCAAACCACTCTGTCTCTGATGAAGATCTATGCATCTGGTCTTCCTCTAGTCCACAATCCATTCCTGCCCTGGCTCTGAACACCGTCTTGGTCTTCGTTCCTGGAACTGAGTCTGGCACTCTCACATCACCCTTGGAGGATCAACCTCCCTTGGGACCGTTCCCTTAGAACCTATCTGGCTCACGGAACTGCCATCCCCATCTGGCACTGTGGAACACCACCAACAAACCTCCTGGGAGTTCTTCCCGATCTGTGTTCCCGCCTTGGGCTTCGAATCTGTGTACTTTCCTGTACCTTGGACCTGTACACCATCATCTGGGACTGAATCAGTGTTTAGCCTTGCTGAGCCTGATGCTCTGATACCAATGTAACGCGCGTTGCGGAAGCGTGTTCATGATTAACGCTAAGCAAAGAAGATAACGCTAATCTTATGTTTCGCAAAGACACAAAAGAGAAGGAGAGAGAGACCTAATCTACTGTATATTGCCAAAACATGCTATATATACAATGATTGTGAGTGAGAGACGGTGTGGAGCACGCGAACAAACAGAAGCAAAACGTGTGGAGGCAAGGAGCAAAACGATGGAGCTCAAATTATGAAGATAAGTTTGTTACAAAACTTAGGGCATATAATAACCCTAACTGGTGCCCGTTTCACATAACGGTAAGTTGGGCGCCTTATTGGGCGCGGGGAAAAAACCTCACTTAAAGTGAGTAAAAAGTGCCCGGCCGGTCCTAATACATTGGCCACTGCCCATAATAATGTCAGGACATTATTTCTAACACCCCCCTGCAGTGCCAATGTGGGTACAAGGCATGATGTCAATCACCAAAAGGAAGTAAGCCTAAAGCTTTTCGGAAAGCTTCAAACTTTTCTCGAGGTAAAGCTTTGGTGAAAATGTCTGCAACATTGTCATGTGTTGGACAATAGATCATGCTGATCTCCCCTGCATGAAGTCTTTCTCTGACATAATGATAATGTATCTCTATGTGTTTCGTTTGTGCATGAAACACAGGATTCCGTGCTACTGCAATAGCACTCTGACTGTCAGTGAGAATCGGAGTAGGCTCCTCCAATAAAGGATGAAGATCTGCCAAGAGTCTGCGTAGCCAAACACATTCCACTGTCGTTGTGAAAGCTGCCCTGTACTCAGCCTCACAAGACGAGGTAGCTACTGTAGATTGTTTCTTGCTCAACCATGAAATGCATGAGTGTCCCAAAAAGAAACAATTACCACTGGTAGACTGCCTTGTGTCGAAGTCACCAGCCCAATCTGAATCACTGTATGCATGTAAATGCAAGTCACCCCCCCTGGGAAACATCAAGCCATAAGACTTGGTGCCTTGCAAGTAACGAAACACACGCTTTACAGCTTGCCAATGAAGCATCCGTGGGCTGTGCATATATCTGCTCACCTGGGATACTGCATACTGAATATCCGGTCTGGTGTTACACAAGTAAATCAGGCACCCAACAACCTGACAATAGAGAATAGCATCAAAAGATTCACTGCCATCATGTACTGTAAGTTTCAGCCCTGGTTCCATAGGAGTGGAAATAGGCTTACAATCTTGAAATTTGAATCTTTCCAACAGTCTCTGTACATACTTCGACTGTAACATAAAGATACCCTTCTCACTTTGTATGAACTGTATGCCCAAGTAATAGTGCAACATACCCATATCTGACATCTCAAAAGCAGATTTGAGTTCGGACTTAAAATCTGAAATTTTATCCGCATCAGTACCTGTGAGCAACATATCATCTACATAAAGAATGATTATCAAAATATCCCCCCCATCTCTCTTGATGTAGAGGGTGCTTTCAGTTGGACTGTTGGTGAACCCCTGGCTAGTCAAAAATGCATCAATCTTTGCATACCAGGCACGCGGTGCTTGTTTTAAGCCATACAAAGCTTTCCTCAACTTGCACACCTTGTGCTCTTGACCAGACATAGCAAAACCAAGTGGTTGTATCACATAAATCTCTTCCTCAAGATCACCATTCAAAAAGGCTGTTTTTATGTCCAACTGATGTACAAACCAGCCATAATGTGCAGCCATAGCAACAACAACACGGATGGTGGTCATCCGAGAAGTGGGGGCAAAAGTTTCTTCATAATCTATGCCCTTTTTCTGAGCATAGCCCTTAGCAACCAGCCTTGCTTTGTACCTGTCAATGGTACCATCTGGTTTGCGTTTAACCTTATAAACCCACTTTGTACCAATTGCCTTCTTGCCAGGAGGCAAATCCACCAAATCCCATGTATGATTCTTAACAATAGAATCCAATTCAGCTTGCATGGCCTGCATCCAATGCTGATTTTCACTTGCATCTTCAAAACTCTCAGGTTCCTCTTCATCCATAAGAGAACTCACCCAAGCTGACTCTGAAAAGTGAGAGCTTTCAGCCTCACGTGTACTCCTACGTGTCCTACCTGGTAATGGAGCAGCAAGTCTACTCTCTTGAAGAGTCTGTATAGCCCAACGAGGAATGGTTCTAGCTTCTTGCAAAGCTGTCCTCTCTTGTACAACAATATCCTCTTCTGCTTGCTGTATGTCAGGTTCAGCCTGGGGCTGATTTAAAGCATCAAACACACGAGGTGGTGGCTGCAAATTCTGAAATTCAGCCGGTATATCAGCTGTGGTTCCTATGCCAATGGGTATCAACCCTTCAAATACATCAAAAGACTCCTGAGGTTGCTGAAATTTAAATTCAGCAATGGGTTGTGCTGAATTCTCTGCAAAAACAACATCTCTGCTCACAAAAATCCTCCGTGTGACAGGATTATAGAGACGGTACCCTTTACTTTGACTGCTGTAGCCAACAAATATGCACTTTATGGCTTTATCATCAAGCTTCCCACGAAGCTCCTGTGGTACATGTGCATAAGCCAAGCAACCAAACACACGAAAATAATCAACACTAGGTTTCCGATCAAACCAAGCTTCATAGGGTGTAACAGATTTGAGTGCCTTTGTAGGGCACCTGTTCAACACATGAGTGGCACACATAAGAGCTTCCACCCAAAACTTATGTGGCAATCCCTTTGCTTTCAGCATACACCTGGCCATCTCCATGAGTGACCTATTCTTTCGTTCGGCGACACCATTCTGCTGAGGTGTATATGGTGTAGTACACTGGTGTACTATGCCCTTCTCTAAACAAAAAGCATCAAATACTTTAGATAAGTATTCCCCCCCTCTGTCAGTTCTGAGAGTCTGCACTTTTTGTCCTGTTGCATTTTCAACCATGTTGACATAATGTCGGAAATGCATAAAGACATCAGATTTGTTCTTCAAAGCATACACCCAGGCATATCTGGAAAAGTCATCAATAAAAGTAACAAAATACCAATGACCTCCCAAGGATTGTGTCCTCATTGGACCACATACATCACTGTGAATGAGCTGCAATTTGCGGACAGCTCTAACAACTCTATCCTTTTTGAAAGCCTGACGATGCATCTTTCCCAAAATACATCCCTCACACACATGTCTGGGAGGAGTCTCTAAATTAGGTAGGGCATCTACCATTTTCAGCTTCTGAAGTGCCATGAGACTGCCATAATTTACATGCCCAAACCTGGCATGCCACAACTCTGCATCCTGCATAGCAGATGTAAAGGTAGAAACAACACATGCACTGTGCCTCTCATAAGGATCAAGACGGTACAAACCGCGACATAAGGTCCCTGTAGCAACCAAAGCAAAATCACTTTCCCTGTCACGGACCATACATTTAGTATCCTCAAAGGAAACAACCAGCCCTCTCTTTGCAAAAGAAGACACTGAGATAAGATTCTTCTTTATCCCAGGCACATACAATACATCCTGAAGGAGAAATTCTGAGCCATTAATGGCTGTAAGCATAATATCCCCTGTGCCCTGAACTGGATAAGAAGCATTATTTGCACACGTAACCTTTCTGCCACATGAAGAAGGTACCATCTTGCCAAACAAATCCTTTCTGGACGTGATGTGCCTTGAGGCACCACTGTCAAAGAACCATACATCACCACTTTCACTCACACTGAGTGAATGAACCTCATTTGAGGGATCATAGCTGCAAGTGAAGAAGCACCAATCCTCTTCCACAAGATTGACTGTGGCATCATCTTTCTTGTTATCCACATCTGAAGAGTCTTCAACTGAATTACCAGACTCTTTCTTCTTTTCCTTGGCTATCCTCTTATGACATTCATGAATATAGTGACCTGGCTTCTTGCAGTAATGGCACTTACCCTTCTTTTTAGGTTTCTGTGCATCATCCTTCTCTTTACTAGATGGCTGTCCTGATTCTGACTTAGGCTTATATGCACCAGATTTTCCTTTGCCCTTGTTCTTGGCAAATAATGCTTGCTCACCACCTCTTTGCATGACATTTTTCCGAGTCTGCTCTTCCTGCAGCAAAAGTCCAACCAAATCCTGAAAGGATAGAGGGACTGGATTACCCCTCATGGACAAGTGAAGAGATGTATGAAAACCCAAATAAGAGCTCGGTAAGGAGTTAAGTGTAGTGGTGACCATCTCAGCATCAGAAATGATTTCATCAATATTCAAGAGCTGTTCTCTCAAATCCTGAATCTTCGTAAGATGATCCTGCATAGAATCACCCTCATCCATGCACAAGTGTGATAGTTCCCGCTTCAAAAAGGCAACTCTAGCCTCATTGCGAGCCTGATACATGTGCTCCAAAGTATCCCATGCAGCCTGAGATGTCCTGCATGAACGGATATGCGGAATAATGGACCTCTTAACTGAAAGTGCAATCAAAGAGAGTGCCTGAGCATCCCTGGAATCCCACCTAGTTTGTTCCTGTGTAGGTGCCTGAGGAGCTGGTAGTACAACCTGCTGCCTGCCATGTTGTGGAGGGGTAGCTGGGGCCACATGCATAGGCCTTGCCTCAGCTCCACTTACATAATTCCACAAATTCTTTGCAACTAGCAGATTCCTGATCATAAAGCTCCACAGGGAATAGTTGGTTCCATCCAACTTATCTTCCTGGGCTAAAAACCCAAACACATCAGCGGTGTTCTGTGCCATGAGAGCAAACTGTAACCTGCAAAAGAGACTGACTGCACAAGAGTCCACAAATATTGCTGGAGACTGTCTGTTTCACACAAATAGACAGCACAGCAACAAAAGCCCCAAATTTCTGGTGGCTCAAATTTCTCTGATTCCCACAAAAACCTGTGGGAGCTGTCACAGATTGTGCAGCAACATAAAAACAGCAAAAGCCCCAAATTTCGGACTTGATTTGCTGACAAAATTCACAGTTAAGCTCCAAAATACAACAGGTAGACTCACCCGAGTTGCTGCTGCAGATTGCTGAGTACGAACTGATGCAGAAGACGGTACAATGCTGTACGGAAGGCTGTACGGACAGCAAACAGCAACCAGCAGGTGCTGTACAGAACTGTACGGACAGAAAACAGCAGATAGAGCTGTACGACAGCTGTACGGCTGCTGTACGATCAGAAAACAGCAGCAAAACTGGTCGTACAGACCTGTACGAACAAAAAAACAGCAACCAGCAGCCACACGTGCTGCACAGATGCTGTACGGCCTGTAGAAAAACGACCAGCACTGCTTTTTGCACCAGAACAGTGCCCGAGACACACAGAAAGCGGTCGCCCAGGTCTGTAGAAGGAGGGCGACTTGTTTTTCAGCACCAGAAGCAGGCGACCAGCACAATAGAGGTGTTTCTTCGCGACGAAAGTGCTTCACCAGCAGTAGGGAAGGCGCGAGCAGGAACAACAACCTGGCTCTGATACCAATTGTGAGTGAGAGACGGTGTGGAGCACGCGAACAAACAGAAGCAAAACGTGTGGAGGCAAGGAGCAAAACGATGGAGCTCAAATTATGAAGATAAGTTTATTACAAAACTTAGGGCATATAATAACCCTAACTGGTGCCCGTTTCACATAACGGTAAGTTGGGCGCCTTATTGGGCGCGGGGAAAAAACCTCACTTAAAGTGAGTAAAAAGTGCCCGGCCGGTCCTAATACATTGGCCACTGCCCATAATAATGTCAGGACATTATTTCTAACAATGATCTTGCTGATTCACAGCTTCATGATGCATACCAAAGATCCTTGCAACCCTCTACTTGCAATCGAACAAGAGAAGCTCCTGTTGATCCACCACTGTGTCCTTGCTGCCTTGCAGACTCTGACAAATGGATCCTCTTGATCTTTGAATGATGATTCTAATGAATGCCTAATGATCCTATTTATAGGAAAAAGGAATGAATTCGTAATCAAGTCGGTTTTGCCTATTTTTCCCACAAAACATTGTCCAAACAGTCATATTTTGTGTCCAAACTATGCCCAAAAGGTGTCCCAACCATTGGGCTATGTCTTGGGCACTTTCGGGAGCTTGTAGGGCTGCAAAATCTGCTCTAAATCTGCCCCTAAATCTACCCATATATTTGCTAATGAGAATATACATGTCTATGAGCATTGGCATGAACGGGTGCACATGACATCCCCTTTTGCTAAGCTTGGAGCACTGGGGTAATCCATACACCTTTGCTCCATTTTCCTTCTGGTCCAATTGAAGATTGCACTTCATATCCATCGGCTCAATCCCCAAGTTCTCTAACTTGGTCTTCAAGTTCTCTGGCTTGGTCTTTAGATCTTTTGAAATTGTCGAGATGACCTCATCCTTCTCCAAATAGGATTTGGAGAGATCCACCTCCTTGGGAACTATTGGGTTGACCTCATCCTCCTCCAAATAGGATTTGGAAAGATCCACTTGCGCGAGCTCTGGTTCTGGTTTTGGTTTGGCTTCTGGCTCTAGCTTTGGCTTTGGTTCTGGTTCTGGCATGTGCATCCCGGGTAATGGCACCTCCTCGGAAACACCTCTTTCTGTGATCACGTCTCCCGAGAACTCTTGTCTTAGAAGCTCTCTTTTCGTTGGGTAAACGCTCTCGGTCATGGGCTGCTTTACAACCCTAGGTGATTCCTTCTTGGCCTTTGTTGATGCTGCCATGAATTTTGCCCATGTCTCCTTGAGTTGTGTCCATCTTTGCTCGTATAGAAGTGGGTCTTGACGCATCTCTTCTTGAAGCTTTTCTATGAGTTGTTGCCTAAACCTGGCCCCACCGATGATTTGTTCATACTGAGCATAGCGTTCTTCTTCCCTTTTGTATCGTTCATCTTCCTGTCTTCGACGACTCTGCAAAGACGTGAGAAAGTCATCGTCCATTGCCTCTAAACTCATGATATTATTTTGCTGTTTTTCCTGTTGTAATCAGCCCAAAAACCCTAACTTTAGAGTTCTACATGCTTTCTAAACTCCCTAGGATCATGCTAGGCTGAAAACTAGACTTTCTAGCACTATACTATGCTGAAAATGAGCAAAAAGTTGATGCAAAAATGCAGATTTAACGCAAAAATGCAAACCCTAATCTTGCTCGTAAACCCTAAAACGCAAACCCTAATTTCAGAAACCCTAATTCAGCATGCACCAAATATAAACTAAGAACTGTCCTAGGATGACCTAAGCTCTGATACCAATGTAATGCGCGGAAGCTCTGGGTAGTCTTCTTTCAGCCCTAAACACTCTTGGAAAACCTTCTGATGCAAAAACGCACCATCTGATGCAAAAACGCAGGTAGAGAGAGAGTAGAGAGAGAGAGTGAGAAGTGCTGGAAATTCAGTATATACTATGGTACAAAAAGGTACATATCTGTACAGCCATGGGCTGCCTTCATAAAAAGGTTATTAACCCTAAAATCTGTCCCCTATGGGACCTCCTATGATCCAATCCCCTAGTGGGAGAGAATGATTAATTCTATGAGCAAGGGGGGCTATTTATAGCCCCTTGGAATAAATGATGAACTGGCCGACTGCTGGTCGGCCAGTTACATGTTCATTAAAGCCCCTTTAATCCAGCCGACTGGATGTGCTTTTTGTCCTTGATGCGCCTGCTGCTGCCACACTTTCCTGGCATTGCTGACGTCAGCCGACATGCTTTCTGGTACAGCCGACAGCTCCTATACTCAGCCGACTGTACCCTGGTTCTTCTCCACATCCAAACTGGCCACTTGTGCTCCAATCCCTGGCTCTGTTTGGTTCTGATCTTTATCTGGCTGCCTCTTCTGGATCTAGCCCTGAGAATGTCCATGGCATCTGTGATGCACATGACATGTGTCTTTAATGAATAGGCATGTCCTTTGATAGTGACCCATGTGCAAGGGTGTGACCCTTCACAGGTGTCTTTACACTTAATGAGAGATTAAGGAGTAATTAGGAAGAGATTAAGAGAGTTAGTCACGATCGTGACATTCCCTCCCACTTAAAATAAGACTCCGACTTAGAAGAGATGGTTGTCTTTGAAAGAATTCCCGAATAAGTTTTGGATATTTCTGTAAGTCTTCATCACTTTGCCAAGTACACTCAGAATCATCAAGATCTCTCCATTTAACCAAAAATACTGTAGTGAGTTTATGTCGTGTTTCTTTCTATCTGACATCAAGAATTGTCTCTGGAATTAATAGTGTGTGTTCATCTTCGATTTCTGGAACATAATCCAAAACATCTAAAACTGGAAAATCACCGTCCACAAACTTCTTGAGCCAAGAAATATGGAAAGTTGGATGAATTCTACCCCAAGAAGACGGTAATTCCAACTTATAACTGGGAGATGAGTTCTTCTTAATAATACGAAAGGGTCCATAATATCTTGGGCGAAGCTTTGGAAAGATTGATTTCACTGTCTTGTATCGATGAGAGGCAATATATAATAATACCAAGTCTCCTTCTTGAAATTCAATGTGACGACGATGCTTATTAGCTGTGCGCTGATATTGCTCTTGTACGTTGACCATCTTCTCCTTAATCTGTAACAGAATATCTTGCATCTCTTGAATGAGTTGGTCTGCTAAAGACACTTTATGTTGAAGAACAAAGTTGGCAGGAACAAGGGGAGTATGGCCATAAGCTACTTGAAAAGGTGTCATTCCAATAGCTGAATGATAAGAATTATTATAAGCAAATTCCACCAAAGGTAAATATTCTTCCCATGAAGCTAATCCGGACTGAACATAATGATGTAGCATTTCTTCCAGAATCTGATTAACTCGTTCCATTTGTCCATCTGTCTGTGGATGATAAGCAGAGTTAAATATAAATTTGTACCAAGAGACTTGAATATCGAAGTCCAAAAATGTCCTGTAAATTTTGGATCTCCATCAGAAACTATAGATTTTGGCAACCCATGAAGTTTGAAGATATACTTTATGAACAGTATTGCAATATCCGAAGCCTAGGTTGCTTTCTTGCACGGAATGAAATGTTTCATCTTAGAAAATCTGTCAACCACCACAAGAATCTGTGTATTGCCTTTAGAAGAACGTAGCAATAAAGTGATAAAATCCAAACTAATACTTTCCCAGCGTTCATTGGAAACTAGAAGCGGCTGGAACTTGTCTGCTATCTTTCATACGTTGGCACGAAAGACATGCTATGACAAACTTAATAACATCTTGCTTCATTTGAGGCTAATAGTATGTAGCCGTCAAAAGACGATATGTCTTGTTGATGCCTGGGTGTGCAACATAAGTGACCTCGTAATATTCTTTCACCAAGACTCTTCGAACATGAGTATCATGAGGTACACAAATACGATCCTGATAATATAATAAACCATCCACTAATGTATATGCTCCATAAATCTTCAATTCGGAAGGAGTTGCATTCTGAGAATTGAGAATTCGAAATGCATTTCTAAAATCACAATCCTTTGAATAACGATCCTTGAAACTTTGAGGTATATCCATTTCAACTGTAGAAATAGCCAAGACCGAAGCTGGCGGCATACGATTGAGGACATCCACAACCACATTGGTAAGACCAAGAACATACTCAATTGTCATATGGAAATTGGCTAAGAATTCGACCCAACGCTCTTGCCTAGCATTCATAACTGGCTGCGTGAATATATATTTCAAAGAATGATGATCTGTTTTCACCACTGAATCCGCACCAAGGAGAGAATGTTTCCATGCACGATAGGCATGAACAATAGCCAAAAATTCCTTGTCATATACTAGGTATCTTACTTGAATCGCAGAGTGCTTATGATTGTCAAATGCAATAACACGTCCTTGTTGCATCAAAACGGCACCAGTGGCAATATCGGAAGCATCCGTATAAACATCAAAAGGGAGAGTAGGGTCAAGAATAGCCATGACAGGAGTTGTGGTCAAAGCTATCTTTAATCTTTCAAAAGCTTGTGTTGCGACTTCAGTCCACTGGAATGCAAAAGCGAACTTTAAAGTTCTATGAGAGGAGCAGCTATTTCTGAAAATCGAAAAAATCTGTGTGATAGAAGTTGGCAAGTCCCAAGAAAGAACGAACATCATGGATATTTATGGGAGTTGGTCAATTGACAATAACCTGTATTTTCTTCGGATCCACAAAAATACCATATGCTGAAACAACATGTCCAAGGTACTCCAAGGATGTCTTGAAGAATTCACTTTTGCCTGGATTAATGTAAAGAGCATTGTCGGAAGACGATCTTAAGATGTGCCTTGTGTTCTTCCATATTACGACTGAACACCAGGATGTCGTCAAGATAGATAATAAGAAACTTGTCCAGAAAAGGACGAAAAAGATCATTCATCAGACTCATAAATGTTGCAGGGGCATTGGTTAACCCAAATGGCATGACCAGGTACTCGTAATGACCATATTTTGTGCGAAAAGTTGTCTTATAGTCATCATGCGAAAAGTTGTCTTATATTCATCACCTTCGCGAATGCGAATCTGATGATATCCAAACTTAAGATCAATTTTGGAGAAGACCTTTGCATGGAGCAATTGATCAAAAAATTCATCAATGCGTGGAAGAGGGTACTTATTCTTGATAGTCAACTTATTAAGAGCACGATAGTCAATGCAAAGGCGCATGGACTTATCCTTCTTTTTCACTAAAAGTATTGGAGCTCCAAAAGGACTTTTGCTTGGTCGAATATGTTCTTTCTCCAAAAGTTCAGTAAGTTGTCGCTATATCTCTTGAGATTCCGTAAAAGAAACTCAATATGGAGCACGAGTAGGTGGAGCACTGCCAGAAGGAGATCAATAGCATGGTCGACTGGTCACCGAGGTGGGAGAACCGCAGGAAGCTCCTAAGGAAAAAGATCCAAGTATGGAGCAAAGAAAGGTTACTTGAGGTACATCATCTTCGTATCCATGTCCTCAGGAGGATCATTGGCTCGATAGACCATTAAAAGTGCCGAGGAACAACCACTCTTGCGGACCCACCGTTTTGCTTGAAGAGCTGAAAGGGTTGTGTCCACGTGATCCGGGAGGTGCTCTTAAACCCGTAAAAAGTAACATTGGCCCCTGATGGGTGGAAAGCACGCAAAAGAATAAAGTGACGGGTTTCTGATATTCTAATGCTCCACATTATGTGAGATTTTAATACCCAAGAAAATGAAAAAATCACACCTGAAAAAGATTGCCATACATAATGTTGTTGCTGTAGGAGAAGCACCAAGGAGATGGGGGCCGGCAATCCAACAAAAATCTGCAACTGCAAGCGGCTGGTCCAAGCAACGGTAGTGGACAGCACAAAGCAAACGATGAAGGGAGTGCAAAATCCGTGGAGAAGAGAGGCGACTGCAAGTGGTACGCTGAACCGTGTGCAGGGCGACTGAAAACTGCACGAATACGGGCAGTTGGCACTGATTCGTGAGGGTTTTTTTTTTATGTTTTTTTTTTGTTTGTATACGTGTCTTAGGGTCATAACCTTGGGAGTGGGTACGACGGGTGTTTGCTTTTTTTTAATAAAAAATCAACAAGTCGACGTGCGCTTCTCAACAGGCAGCCGACTGGAGAAAAATCCACGAAGAAGGGATGCGCCGATTCAATGGAGGGGTGCCTGTCCATGAAAGGGTGCCAGCTAAAAGGTAAGCCTCCGTATTGTCTTGCCTCTGTTCAAGAGTTTTCTACATATGACTGGCCCGAAATTAATCAGCAAAAATTGGGAGTTGGAGACTGAATTTGATGGGGGCATTCTCTCCTGCTCTTCCATTCAACACTGGCTACACCCAATTTTAGGGTTTGGGCTGACTAATTTTAGGGTTAGGGTTAGGACTGATTTTAGGGTTAGGGTTAGGGTTTGGGCATGTCACAAGGCGGAAAAAGTTTGCTTTGATACCACTGTAAAGCTTTTATAGCTTTATTAACATGATTAAGACTTGGTTAATGAACATAAGAAAAATACTGCAAGAAAAGACTGAGTGATTGCATTGAAACGGGAGCCTTTCTTAAATAGAGACCAAAAAGGTAAAACTGAAGAGGCACATCCCTGTGAAGGAGTGTGGCTCTTGAATCAATGGTTATGTCCTTAAGACTTAAGGGGTGTGTCTTTAATGAATAGGCATGTCCTTTGAAGTGACCCATGTGCAAGGGTGAGACCCTTCACAAGTGTCTTTACAATTAATGAGGGATTAAGGAGTAATTAGGGAGAGATTAAGAGAGTTAGTCACAATCGTGACAACTTCTATTGGCCTACTCTGAGAAAGGACATTGAAACTTTATGATTCACGCATGTTTGGTTTGTCAAAAGGTCAAGTTTGATCGACAAACACCAGTTACATCTGGCTAACATCAGCCTTACATCAGCCTGTCTTCAGCGCTTACATCTGGGCTGACATCAGCGTTTATCTTCAGGCTTACATATCCTCATGAGGGTGAAGACCAGAATAGGCCGAGACTCACCGAAAGGAGAATGCCCCAAGAACTGAGAAAGCTGTCGGAAGAAGACGGAGGGGGCAAAGGAGCTGGAAAAGACGCTACGGAGGAGGGAAGGGAGAGACACGAGAGGGGGACAGAAGAAGGCAGAAGAGAGAGAGAAAGGGGGGGGGGGGGTCGCACGGGAAAACCGGGCGAATAAGGGACGGGGACAAAGCAAGAGAGGGGAAGCGAGCAGGGGCGGGTGGCAAGCGGAAAGAGGAAGGGGGAGGGTGGCGCAAGTAAAAAAAGGGGGAGGAGCGCTGAGGGGGAGAGGGGGGCGATGCAAGGGATGGAGGGGGGATGCACAAGCGAAAACAAGGAGCAAGGGGGGCTGCAAGCAGGTGGCGAGGGGACAGCGAAGAGGGGGGGAGAGGGGGGGAGGGGCGCAAGCAGCAAGAAAACGCGTAAGGGGGGGAGCTCGCAAATCCACGCTCAGAGTAGTTCTTTGACAAATAAAGTATTTTTAATAAATAGAAGATATAGTTTGAAAGATGCGAAAATTAATACATCACTTGTTGGATATCAATGATCCACCTCTTGGAAACCAAGAGTTGCCACACCCCCCATGATGTGTCATGATACCACACCACATATGACATAGATGCATAGTCGCCAGAAACGTTTCGGGGTTTTTGAGGTTTCAGGGCAAAACGTTTCGTCTCTCGGCTAAGAAACGTGGAGGTTTCGTAGTTTTTTCCATACAATAAAATGGTTTAGAACTTGTAGTTTGTAGAAGTATTTATAGGACTACCTAGTGCTAGCTAGGCACTTAAAATATGGTAACGTTTCGGGGTTTTTGAGGTTTCGGGGCAAAACGTTTCGTCTCTCAGCTAAGAAACGTGGAGGTTTCGTAGTTTTTTCCATATAAATACAATAAAATGGTTTAGAACTTGTAGTTTGTAGAAGTATTTATAGGACTACCTAGAGCTAGCTAGGCACTTAAAATATGGTAAAAGCTTAGGCAATTGTGGTCACAATTGGGCAATTGGGGAGTTGTGGAATTGTGACTCGTGAGAAATTGGACAATTGTGAGAAATTGGGGATTTATGAGAAATTGGGTAATTGAGAATTTAGGGAATCGGGAATATTGGGAAATTTGTGAGGAATTAGGGAAGAGAGGAGGAGGAGGAGAGGTGACTGCAGATCGCGTGCGTGCAAGGGGGGGAGAGAGAGAGAGAGAGAGAGAGAGAGAGAGAGAGAGAGAGAGAGAGAATGTTTGGACTACAGGAGAGAGAGAGAGAGAGAGAGAGAGAGAGAGAGGGAGGGAGGGAGGGAGCCCAACATTTTTTTTTTAACACTTAGGCAAAATTTTTAAAAAAGACAATTTATTTTTTTTAGAAACCAAAAAAAAAATCCCCGTTTATGAAACACGTTTCTAGCATTTCGGGGTTTCGGAGTTTCTCAGCCCAGAAACACGTTTCTATGTGAAGAGAGGAGGAGGAGGAGGAGGAGGAGAGGTGACTGCAGATCGCGTGCGTGCAAGGGGGGGGGGGGAGAGAGAGAGAGAGAGAGAGAGAGAGAGAGAGAGAGAGAGGGAGAATGTTTGGACTACAGGAGAGAGAGAGAGAGAGAGAGAGAGAGAGAGAGAGAGGGAGGGAGGGAGCCCAACATTTTTTTTTTTTAACACTTAGGCAAAATTTTTAAAAAAGACAATTTATTTTTTTTAGAAACAAAAAAAATCCCGTTTCTGAAACACGTTTCTAGCATTTCGGGGTTTCGGAGTTTCTCAGCCCAGAAACACGTTTCTATGTGACTATGCATAGATGGTTGGCCAAAATATATGCCCAACGTGCTTTCAAGAGCCACTAGCGCCCCTCGAGGCACACACATTCGCATGGGTCTGCGAAGGCCCTGGTATGCTAAGGCGAGTCCCTACTCTGCCTAATAGGCTCACACTTTAGACTAGTGAGCTGTTGGACTAATGAGTAAAACTTGGCAAGGTGGTCACTTAATTCTTCATTATCATTCATCTTGAGATCATAAAGTTTAAGCTTAAGAAATACTTTTGCGTTTGTAATTTCATTGCCAAAATGTTTTTCCAGCCTTTCCCAAATCTCCTTGGCTGTGGACTTGAAATCAACATGATGTACTAATCAGCCTGCAAGCCTGAGGCCTATAATCATGATGGCTCTTTGTCTGTAACATGCGGAAGCTTTGAGGAAGATCGGTAACTTCAATGCTCAGAAATCAGCACATGTTTCACAACGAGAATAACTCACAAAATTGAAAATAGATGTGCAAAAAATAGAGAGAGAGAGAGAGAGAGGGAGAAGAGGACACAGTATTAAGTCCCGAATAACCTCTGTAGGGCCCCCACCACAAATGGTGTATTTGCTCTTATTAGAATGATGCAAAATCTGAAATAAAAGACTGAACCTGAACCTTCTTGGCTGAGATAGATCTCTGTCCTTGACCTTCAATCCTTCACCGTTGTGTTAGCTTCTCCCTTGGCTGACCTGGCCCTTGGTTGGTTTATCAAGGGTCTGTTTGCTGAAAAAGACCCACGCCTAGTGAAATTAGCATTTAATGCTAATAAATGCCAACGTTTTCACGCTCTAACTTCTATACTGGCATAGCCGCCATGTGGGCTGCTGTCCAGACCTACGCAGGTTGCTGGGCAGCCCCTTGGCCTGGCCGCCAGGCTGGGCTAGCCCAAAGGCCCTGTCAATTGCCTGCCCATCCCATACTAGGGCTGGTGGGCAAGGCCTGGGGCCTTCCTGGCCCCCTTGGGGTGGCCCATAGCCTTCCCCGTGCCCATACCTAATGCACACCTACATCTACACAGTCGTCTGACATCTAGTCACAGACCAAATATACGGAGCAACTGACATCATTCCAAAGGGAGACTCATAGCGCGGACTAGCACTGCTTCATGTGCAGAACAATGCACACCTGACCTTGGACGCATGTGCAGGACAATGCTCACCTGACCTCGGACGAATGGAGTGGAACCATGGCTGACTCGTCCCGGACTGGGCTCACATGGGACCAGTTTTCCACCCCAGGTCCTGCACCTTCTTGTTCAGATATGTCTACGTGGCATCCAAGTACGGGATGCACGTGACATCCCCTTCTGCCTAACTTGACGGAAGCTGCATAGCCTCCAAATAGTCCGTCAATAAAGCCGGATAGTCGTCGAAGAACTCTTTGTCAAGCCATACCACTTTGTGGGTTCCTCGGTCCTGAAACTTTGTGAGGAACTGTCTGTGTCTTCAGCCTGAGCCATGCTTGAAGCGGTGCAAAAAGACCTATTCTGGAACCATCACTTCAGCTTCATCAATGATATCTGGTTCCGCTTCGTCTTTCACTTCTAAAGGCATTGGGACCTACATATGGTTTTAACCAGCTGACATGGAACACATCGTGCATAGTCCAACTCGGAGGTAGCTTCAACATCATTGAAACCTCGTTAATCTCTCTCTGGATGGGAAAAGGTCCGAAGCTCCTGAATGACAACTTTGGGCATCGCTTGCCCACCTGTTTCAACCTTTGCTTCATAATCCGAAGATAAACCCAATCACCTTCCGAAAACTTCATATCCCTTCGGTCTTTGTTGGCCTGTCGAGTGCAGACCTCTTGCTCTTTAGCCAACCTGTCTTTTACTGACTCCAAAATCTCCTGGCAGGACTCCATCAAACTGTTCGCTTCAGGTACTGAAGACGAGGTTCTGGTCAATAGCGACTGGAATGGTCTTCCAAACGCTGCTTCATATGGAGTCCTGCCAATAGCTGAAGAAAATGAATCATTCAAAACAGCTTGAACTAAAGGCAAATAAGATTCCCACTTACCTTGCTTATCGTGGACATAACACTTCAGCACATCAAAGGCCAACTGGTTGTAGATTTTTGACTGGCTGTCCCATTGCTTTCCAACAACTTGGACTTTCTCCACATCAATGTCATGCTGCTCAACCGTAGCTAAAAATACTAGTATGTCGTCCAAAAATATGGAAACACACTTTCCAATCAATTCCCGGGACACCCGCATCATCATGCGGTTGAATGTGGCTGGGGCGTTCGTCAAGCCAAAAGACATGACCACAAATTCATAGTGGGCCCGTTTCATACGAAGGACTGTCTTGGGGATGTTCCCCTCAACAATCCTCACCTGGTGGTACCCACTCTTCAAATCAAGTATCGTGAACACCTTAGCCCCGTTCAACCTCTCGAGAATAAATCTATTCAAGGCATCGAGAATCTTTTTTTGATAGTCAGCTTATTGAGTGCACGATAATCGACACACAAACGAGAAGACCCATCTTTCTTCTTGACAAAGAGGATCAGTGCTGCAAATGGCGACACACTTGGACAGATGAAGCCAGATTGCAACAATTCTTGGAGTTGGCGGTACAACTGCGATTCCATTGCCTTGGAAAGGTGATATGGAAACTTGCTCGGGGGTTCCGAGCCTGGGAGAAGGTCGATCTTGTGGTCCTCCTATCTGGACGGGGGGAGTTGGGGAGAGAAATTGTCCTGAAGAAAAATTTTCTGAAACTTTTCATGGAGAGCCAAATACTTCTCGAAATCCCTGGCCACCGTCTGGGCAGTCTGGATGTAAATCATCACACAATGTGTGCCTTTCCTGATGGCTCATTTAGCCTACAAGTGGCTTATGAGCGAAAAGTTTGGGATTCCTGGCTCACACTTAACTGGTCATTGGGGCGTTGGACACATTCCGGCTAATCTGGAAAGTGTGCTTGTCCCACTTGACATCAAGAAGGAACTTGTGAAACCACTGAATGCCCAAAATTATGTCTGCTCCTACAAGAGGGGCGACCATAAAATCACGCACAAACTCAATGCCCTGAATAACTAACTTAGCACCTAGAGCTTCATACTTGACGCTCGTTGTCATGCTTGTGCTAAAACCCTCAACTTGCTTCTCCACCGAAGTCGGGATGAAACGGGCACGTCGAGCGGCCTGTTCCATGACCACGTCCTCCGTACTGCCACTGTCAAACAAGACGACGACTCTCTTGTTAGAAGTCATCTCCTGTCCAATTTTATACACCAGGGCCTTTGTTGTGGGTGCACCCGCCCTTATCAGGTGTTTTATTATCATTTTTCCTCACTCCCCGTATTTTTTTTCCCCTATTTTTCCCATTTGTCTGTGGCTTGGGAGGCACCCCTGTAGTGGCAGGTGGACACTGAGCCTGGCCGACTGCATCTGTGAGATAGCCGACTGCACCTCATGAGTCGTGGGACTCTCCTGCTGCTGGCCGACTTATCTTGATGCTGGCCGACTGTGTTTTATCCAGTCGTGAGGCTTCTTGTGTCCAGTCGGCTGCCTATAGCAGGCCGACTGCACATGTGGGGGCATATAAATAGGCCCCCACCCCCACTCCACTCATTGTATCATATTCGGGATCTTCTTGTGTATATCAGAGCAGAGTTACACGCCTACATCTCTCTCTCTCTTGTGCTGTTTTTCTGCATGCGTTTTTTTTGCTCTTGTGTTCCCAGATCTGGTCATCATCTCCGCTGCGTATTCTGACATGGTATCAGAGCATTAGGCTCTAGATAGGTCTTGGGATTTGTGTGAGCAAGAGGGGGACTGTTTTGTGGCTGATTGGTGGACTGTTTTGGACTGTTCGGGAAGAGGAGAAGCAAGAGGACGGCGGGCTGATTTGCTGGACAGCCACTTGCAGGTTTTAGTTCTTCTCTGTTCCCACCCACCCACCCTTTTCAGAGGACATCCCCGCAATGGCAGATCTGTTTGAGATGGCCGAGAGACATGTGAAGATCCCGACACTCCCCACGTTCCCGGTGGACCGTCAGTTGGACGGGAGCAACTACGGCATATGGAAGGTGATGATGGAATCTGTTCTGGAGTCTTACGACCTCGCTCATTTCGTCATTGTTGGAGTTCCACGGCCGGAAGTTGAGGAAGGGGAGTTACCGTCAACCCGTAAGGACCGGGAGGCTCAGACACAGATGTGGGATCGTGTCAACGCCAGGGTCCGTTCATTTATCTTTCTCAACTACACACCGCAGGTAATCAATCATGTAAAGCACATGACACTGGCCAGAAGTATATGGCAGCATTTGGCCTCACTTTACAACAGGGTATCGCCCATGAAGAGGATTTCCTTGGAAGTACAGATGCGGGTTATGAACCCTGCAAAATCGTCGACGATGCGGGAGCATATTAACAAGCTGCAGGCTCTTCAGCAAGAGGTTCTTCAGGCTGGGAAGGAGATATCATCAGAGGACATGGCCATAACGTTGCTGTCACACTTGCCTCTTCGTACTCAGCATTTTACTCGTCGTTGATTACGAGTGGCAGGCTCAGCACCATCACGTGGGAGGAGCTTGTGCCCATGGTCCTAGACCAAGAGGAACGATTCACGAACCCTCCTCAGGGTGGAGGTTCGGAGGCCTTAACTGGCCAACGGTCGAAAGGCCGTAACTCAGGCAAAGGGAAGGCTTCGTCGGAGAAGTCTTTTGAAAGAAGTCCGACGCTGACCGCGAGAAACTGAAGGCAGAGAGGACCTGTAATGATTGTGGCGAGAAAGGCCACCATTGGAGGCAGTGTCCCAAGCGGAAGACCGAGAAGGGTGAAGATTCCTCAGTAGCAATCATGAAGACTCCGGCTTTTGTGCACCTGGAGGTGATGGACACCGATGCTTCATTTTCTTCAGGCAGGGAGGAGATTGGAGGACTCTCCGCAACGGATACTCGGGAGTGGATTCTCGATAGTGGTGCTTCCAGGCGGCACATGACTCCTTCCCGTTCCGGTTTTCAGGATCTCTGCAGGCTTTCTGGTCATATTCTTACTGGGGATACGTCCACTATCCCAGTTCACAGTGAAGGCAGGATGGAGATAGTTCCCGATGGCAGAGGGGGGAAGCATTCCTCCCAGGTGTTGTATGTTCCAGCACTTGGTTTTCATCTGTTGTCAGTGCATCACGTTTGCAAGACTGGCGTACGGGTGGAGTTTGATGAGCACTTTGTTGCTCTCCGGGACAAAGCAACAGGCCAAGTGGTTTGGGAAGGCGGAGTGGAGAATGGAGTTTACAGGCTTTCAGCACTCTCTCTCCCAGGTCCTCAGGTTTGTGATGAGTGGCAGTCTGGTTATGGCCACTTAAGTGTGGATACGCTGCAGGTGCGGGCTTTCCGGGACCAGATGGTGGATAGCTTGCCAATAGATGGCAGCAGTTGTTTGGCAGGAACTTTCCAGTATTGATGTTGGTAGTTCTTGTGTTCGTCAGTCAGAGGAAGCTGAACATGTCACTTATGCCCTGATGTCTTGTAGTATTTGGAACAAAGAACCTCCAGTAGTGGCAGGTGGCAGGTGCTTACTTGCAGAAGGAGGTGGTTTCTCCAGGCTTTGTGGTTCCGGATTCAGAGGGGGAGGTTGACAGGTTTCATCAGGTTTCAGGACTTGTTTGTGCACCGTAACAGGTGTTGATCCTTGTAAGCAGTGTGATGTCTCTGTGACTCAGAAGCTGTATGGTTCATTGATCTGGTTGATGGACACCAGATTGGACGGGAGCTTCCTGATGAGACAGTTGAGCTCATGGTTGCAGATATCTCTTTGGGAGGCAGGATTGCGTTTCCTGTGGTTTCTGCGGCATGCGAAGGATCAGAGACTCTTGTACACAGGAGGGGGATTGTTGGATGGAGTCCGACTCCACGGTTGGAGTGACTCGGTTTGGGGAGGAGATCCGGACACAAGGGGATCTACTTCAGGCCCAGGAGCAGTTTTACGGAGCAGTTGGAGACAGCCATCTTTTGCCTTGTCGAGAACAGAGGCAGAGTGCCGGGCTGTTTGTGATGCTGTTTGTGAGGTGGTGAGGATGCAGAGGTTGCATAGCAGGTTTGGGCTTCCACTGGAGGAACCCATGGTCATCCAGAGGCACTTTGTTCGTGAACAGATCGTTGCTGATGACATCTTGCTGGAGTTCTGTTCAATGGAGGACTGGACCTCTTCACGAAGTCGCTATCTCAGGATTTGCTCAGGCGGCACCCTAGCTCCCAGTGGTTGGTTTCACAGCCAGGAGCTGAGAGGGGGTGTTAGAAGTCACCTCCTGTCCAGTTTTATACACCACGGCCTTTGTTGTGGGTGTGCCCGCCCTTATCAGGTGTTTTATCATTTTTCCTCACTCCCCGTATTTTTTTCCCCTACTTTTCCCATTTTTCTGTGGCTTGGGAGGCACCCCTATAGTGGCAGGTGGACACTGAGCCTGGCCGACTGCATCTGTGAGATAGCCGACTGCACCTCATGAGTCGTGGGACTCTCCTACTGCTGGCCGACTTATCTTGATGCTCGCCGACTGTGTTTTATCCAGTCGTGAGGCTTCTTGTGTCCAGTCGGCTGCCTACAGCAGGCCGACTGCACATGTGGGGGCATATAAATAGGCCCCCACCCCCACTCCACTCATTGTATCATATTCGGGATCTTCTTGTGTATATCAGAGCAGAGTTACACGCCTACATCTCTCTTTCTCTTGTGCTGTTTTTCTGCATGCGTTTTTTTTGCTCGTGTTCCCAAATCTGGTCATCATCTCCGCTGCGTATTCTGACATCTCTGGCCACCTATGTAGCCAAAGGTCTTGAGCAATTCGTTGCGCTCATACTCTTGGTCATGGGCACCCTTCTGCTTATCTTCGAGCTCCCGACTAATAATTGCTCCAACCGAAGCATTGGGATCCGAAGAACTAGGGACAGCCACTGGGGTCTGTGTGGAAGCTGGGCTTACCACAGAAGCCGTGGAGGCTGAGGCAACGGTCTTTGGAGCGGTAGTCTTCTTAAGACACTCCCGAGAAGTGTGTTCTTTTATATGACAAAAGAAACACCTACCCTCCTTCTTATATTGAGCAATCTCCTCAACACTCAACTTGCCACCGGTCTTGCCTGCCTCTGCTTTCTGGTCTGGAGTAAGCCTGGGCGCATTGATCGAGTTATTGGAGCCAGAGGCTCCTGTGCTCTGTCCTGGGGAAGACCCCGTCTGATTCTGGCATTTTCCCCCCGAGGTGGTAGCCTTGGAAGTAGCCGACTAGGAAGTTTTGGGCTTTCCGCCATTGTGCTTCATTTCAGCACTCTGCGCAAGCAAGAGTACGTCTTCGAAGGTGGCTGGCCTAAACATACGCACCTCCCACTGGATATACATCAAGACCATACAAGAATTGCCCTTTCTTGTCCGTATCAAATAAGCCCAACTGCAAAGATAAGTTCGAAATTTTATTGGCAAGCTAAAGGACTGGTTGCGCGTTCTGACACGCTTCCCTAAACTCGTCTTCGAGTCGCTCAAGGTAATGGGACGGTAGAAACCGTTGCTTAAGGTCGAGGACAAACTCGTTCCAAACATAAGTTGCCATACCTAATCTGGTGTGGGCATGAGCCCACTGGGTCCACCAAGGAATGGTCTCACCTTCCAAGTACCAACTAGCTAAGATCACCCTGTCAGTATCACTTTTTCGAACTGCGGCAAAGTAAGCTTCAAATTGATGCAACCATGAATAAAGTGTTGTGGGGTCGAGTTTACCATTATACTTACTAAAATTCGTTTTCTCGAGAGAAAATGATTTGAGGAAGCCTGTCAGTCTTGCGTCCAAGGCCGCAAGCTATCACTCATGTTCCACACATTGCATGGCGTCATCTTCTGTCACCATTTGGCCACCCAAATGGTTCACTCTTGCTTTCACACTATGTACATACTGGATTGGTGTCCATGGCTTATGGAATATGCCTATGCAGGTGATTGACACGTGTCATGCTGTATAGTTGGATATGATATTCCGCTGGGACTTGATGTTATCATGCCCGGAATATCTGGAGGACTTGGCTTTCCGCTGGGACTTGTGCCTTTGTGTACATGCCCGGAAACGCCTGGAGGATTGGCTTTCCACTGGGTCTGGTATTGCGTATACTTGCCTGGAAACGCCTGGTCTTATATGGTTTCATGAACGGAAATTGCTCATGCCAATGCTGCATTGCATAGCATCTTTATGTGCTTGACTGCAAATGAAATTGCATGCTGTTTTCATGCCTGCATGACCTATGTGTAGTTCCGGGCTAGGGGACGCCCGCCCGTGAACCGTGCGTGTGAAACTGTCTGCTGACATGGTTGTGTGGCATGTGAACAGGTGGTAAGTATTACCCAATCTAGGCTCAAATAGCCCTTAGGACTTAGCCAATATTTATAAGTAAGTGCGTTCCCATTTCATTAAAGTTTGGGCGCCCAAAAGTCACTTATAAATTATGACCGCTTCCAAGTTCACACTCACTGAAGTCCCGAGGCGGACAAGACTCAATGTCCAGGACCTGATCCTCCCCTTTTACTCATAAATGGGCATCTCCCCATGTCCCTTCACCTGATTGGACCCCAATTCACTTACTTATTAAGAGAAATTCGTGTTTTCTCTTCATGAGGATTTTTGGAGGCTGAAAACTCTGTTTTTCCACCATTTCTCTCCATTTCCAAGCTCTCCATAGCCATACCCAACTTGCTAGGGTATTTTC
Organism: Cibotium barometz; assembly: GCF_041138505.1. Taxonomy (NCBI): domain Eukaryota; kingdom Viridiplantae; phylum Streptophyta; class Polypodiopsida; order Cyatheales; family Cibotiaceae; genus Cibotium; species Cibotium barometz. Next base: position 38,698,467 of record NC_141080.1, on the reverse strand, counting down.
CAAGCTTCCAAGAGTGTTTCCAAGTGCTAATCACTCTCCTACTCACTCCCAATGACTGAAATTCAGCAAAACAACTCTCATTTTTACTGTAATTTCTGGTCTTTTTGCTGAAAACCCTAATTTCAGCCTTCCTTTCTCAAGTTGAACCATAGGGGAAGCTTTCCCAAGGTTCCCTTCATCCTCTTGAAGACTTTTGTCGCGAAGGATTGCGGCAAATCGAAGATATCAACACTTCTAAAGCTTCCAACGCGAAGGCTTCCGCTTGCAACAACTTCTATGAAGACTGGTAAGCTAATTGGACAATGTGTTGTCATTACTTACTCAGTAGAAGGGCAGGACTCCTTGTTTAGCCGCCCTGTGTAGTATTTCTCTTGTCCTATGTGCTCTTGAGGATGTTGCTACCTTGCTTGGTAGAACATAGAGACAATGGTAGAGAATATGGGCACTGAAGTCGGGCCGGGCATCAAGGCAGCTCCTTGGTGATCTACATCGACATACCATTGTTTTCTAAATGCTGAATTTCATATGCATTGGCATGGAGGATTTGGCAATGGATGCCCGTGAAGCTATGTATTGAATTTCTCCAATAGTAATACAATTTACTCAAGGGAGGGGTCGGCCGTTCCGGCTCATTGTGTGCCTCTTGTCAATTCAACACTTTACTTCTTGTATTTGAGCAAGTGTCCTTCAAATCTTAGTGTATTTAAGTGTATTGATTAGCATTGTGTTCAACCAAGTTACATCTTCACGTTGTCGAATCTCCAATGCACGCATCTGCAACTCGAGCATCCAACTCGGATGCAGTCTTGACCCTTCGAAAGGGTCCTTGTGTAGAGGATCTGGAATCTGGGAAACGGAGGGAGAAGAAGAAGACGGAAAACGCGGAGCTGGAAAACAGGTGCGCTCTTCCAGAGCTAGTATCCACGCCTTATGCTCTTCCAACTTGGTACTCTAGTCTACGATTGCTCGCACCATTCGTTGGAACATCTCTTGTACACTCAAGCCTGATGCCCTAGCTGGACTGCCTGGTGCACTTCGGTCCCAAGGTTCTTGGTCTCTCGCCGTCGTAGCTCGCCATAGCAGGAAAATGCACCACCTTTCTGGAGCGCAATCTGACCATCCACTATGCGTGTGGGAGACTTCCGGAGTCTAAAAACCAACCACACAAGCGAGAAAAAATTTGTGGTTTCTTACTGAATCTTTACAATTGAAGTAGGCTCTGATACCACTGTAACATGCGGAAGCTTCGGGGAAGATCGGTAACTTCAATGCTCAGAAATCAACACATGTTTCACAATGAGAATAACGTACAAAACTGAAAATAGATGTGCAGAAAATAGAGAGAGAGAGAGAGAGAGAGAGAGAGAGAGAGAGAGAGAGGGAAAAGAGGACACAATATTGGGTCCCAAATACCCTCTACAGGGCCCCCACCACGAATGGTGTATTTGCTTGTATTAGAATGATGCAAAATCTGAAATAAAACACTGAACCTGAACCTTCTTGGCTGAGATAGATCTATGACCTTGACCTTCAATCCTTCACCCTTGCGTTAGCTTCTACCTTGGCTGACCTGGCCCTCGAGTTAGCTTCAGCACCTTGTGAATTATGAGATGGATTGGACTGAAATATGCCTTGGGTTTATATACCCTTAACTAGACCTGGTCGGCTGGTTTATCACAGATCGGTTTGCTGAAAAAGACCCATGACTAGTGAAATTAGCATTTAATGCTAATAAATGCCAATGTTTTCACACTGTAAATTCTGTACTGGCCTGGCCCTTGTGGGCTGCTGTCCAGGCCTGTGCAGGCTGCTGGGCAGCCCCTGGGCACTAGCTGACTGGCTGCTGGGCAGCCCCTTGGCCTGGCCGCCAGGCTGGGCTGGCCCAAAGGCCCTGTCGGCTGCCTGGTCAGGCCGCTTAGGCTGGTTTATCAGGGGTCGGTTTGCTGAAAAAGACCCGTGACTAGTGAAATTAGCATTTAATGCTAATAAATGCCAATGTTTTCACACTGTAAATTCTGTACTGGCCTGGCCCTTGTGGGCTGCTGTCCAGGCCTGCACAGGCTGCTGGGCAGCCCCTCGGCACTAGCCGACTAGCTGCTGGGCAGCCCCTTGGCCTGACCGACAGGCTGGGCTGGCCCAAGGCCCTATCGGCTGCCTGGATAGGCCCCTTAGGCTGGCCGACAGCCTGCCCAGCCCATACTAGGGCTGGTGGGCAGGGCCTGGGGCCTTCCTGGCCCCCTTGGGGTGGCCCATAGCCTTCCCCGTGCCCATACCTAATGCACACCTACATCTACGCAATCGTCTGACATCTAGTCACAAACCAAACATACAGAGCAATTGACATCATTCCAAAGGGAGACTCACAGCTCGGACCGGCACTACTTCATCTGCAGGACAATGCACACCTGACCTTGGATGCATGTGCAGGACAATGCACACCTGACCTCGGACGAATGGAGTGGAACCATCTCGTCCCGGACTGGGGTCACATGGGACCAGTTTTGGACCAGTTTTCCACCCCAGGTCCTGCACCTTCTTGTTCAGATATGTCTACGTGGCATCCAAGTGCACGATGCACGTGACATGGTCAGCCCCATAGGGTGACGTCTGGCCGTAAGTGACTTCTATTGACTTAGGAGAATGATAATATGATGAATGAACTTGACTAACTCACTGAATTATGACTTTATGCTTGAACCTGCCTACCTGCTGCTATATGATGCCCGGTTGTGCCCTGCATACTCGTAGGTGTCACAATTCAAGTGTCCGGATCTACTTCATATCCGAACAATTGTTGTATATACATCATGTTTTGGTAATATACACTAGGAGAAGGTTAGGTAAAGAGACTCTTTTCTACTTTTATGTCATAATTGCGTATGTGATTAGCATTAATCTCTCTAGCCTAGAGATAATCATCATTAATTACACTTCTGCATAGTTAGCATGTCACTAGAGAGAGCGCACAATACGTTCTAAGAGCCAAACACCCCCACCTCCAAGCATCCCAAACTACCACTCTGTCACCTTCAAATCCAAGACTCTGCACGACATGAGAACGTTTTATCGCAAGAGAGGGACATCATTATAGCCCTTCGCTCTGTCATGGAGGACGACGGTACTATAATTGGATGAATCATGCTTTCCTCTCACCCCTTGTACATACTAGCATCATGGAATAGCCACATGGGGCTACCTGTTCTTAATATAGGTAGGTAGTTTCTTTTTCAATCCCATGGATCAGTATTTTCATGGAAATATTGTACTACCATTTGGTCTCATAGACAATTGGAAATCTCTCTCTCTCTCTCTCTCTCTCTCTCTCTCACACACACACACACACAAAGCAAGATGGTGCTAGCATTGGATGAAGACATCATGTGGCTTGTTGGATTGATCACGTTGTACATGCAAAACTCACCTTGTACGTGGGTCCTTTTCTTTGGGTAGCTAGTTTTTTTGTCCCTTTCATGTTTTGTTGGCATACTCTTACCCATAGATCACATATATTAATTTTGGTCTCATAGTCCCTTTTGGTCTAAATGTAAAAAGAACTTTCTTTCTTTCTCAAATAAAAATCTAAATGCAACAAAAGCAAAATATAGAAAACAAACAATACTTAACTGTTAAGGTCTGACCAACTGGTGTTTGAAGAAATTGATTCAGCTGCCGCCTATACTGTAACATAGATATCAAAGAAAATCAGATGCCATGCATTGTAATTCCTTGTCAATTTAAGTGATACAAGATACCAAAGATCTAACTCATGTTCATTATTTGCAGTCAACAAGATCAACGCCAATTTTAATTTTAAAAACCTTCCAATAAACTTAGTAATAGATGCTCCTTTATAAAATCACAAGTAACTACCAAAAGAGCCAAACTCATAATACATACATTGAGACACTTTTCCAGACTTGGTACCTAACAGGACACACATCCCTCCAAGAGCAGCAAGCCAGGGAGGGGGAGGGAGCTCCCCATCCTCTGTCCTTAGCTTTATTGACCTTGCATGAGAGTTTTCTTTTGCTATGGATATCCTTGGAGGGTAGTAGTCTGCGTTGAGAGGAAGTTTTTTTTTCAATTTCTCGGTTTTTTTTTGCCCAAGGGGAGGGGACACGCATAATGTATGTCACATGCATCAGGCCCCAGATACATGTGTCATAATTACTGATAACATAGACACTGTAGTTGACGTAACAGAGAGACCATTGTGTACCCTATTTGATGAAAAGACATCACCAGTGATCATGAGATTAGGGCTTTCACACAAGCAAGTAAGATGCACACTTGTGATGGGATAATGAGCCAGGGAGCATTGGCCCATGAGAATGAACAAGCTGGAAATGTCAAAGCAGTAAATGACCAGTAAAGGAGCAGTTTGGAGCAGAATCAGCTTACAGCCAAAAAGTGCAGGTTTGAGTGGCACACGGGAAAAATCCTATAAAAGGGCCTCCCAGACCCCTTTCTATTCCATTTTTTTTCCTTTTTTTCCCACATTGAGATCCTGCTATTTAGTTCAAATCACTGCCTCTCTTCAAGCTCGGACCTTATTGGTTTGGAGCAGAAAGTCCATGGGGACACCAACTGCAGTGCGCACACCCGCTGGCAGAATACCTCTCGCGAGGAGGTTCCAGAAAAGGTCAACTCCAAACTAAATTCTTTGCCTTGTGTGTTTTAACTACATAAAATTTGAAATCTACACAAGCCGTTTTATCCAAAAAATTGGAATAGAAGAATACCTTGACGAGGAAGACCAACCATTTATTCGATCCCCAGTATCGTCAAGCACAAGCACACATAAGCATGCAAAAAAAAAATTGTCTTTGGATATCATACTGCAACATTAATGTTTAATTTCATTGAATTGTTAAGATCTTGCAGGTCAAGCCTATTACAGGTGCAGCCATGAGACAATGCTGAACGGTATGGTGAAGCACATGTGCAACCATGATAAGAGTATAAAACCCATGCTGAATTATATAAAGAAACACGACATTTATGAAGAAAACACAAGCGCATAGTAGGATATGAAGAAACATGCATCAGTGGAACATTTAGAAAGAACCACAAGTGCATCAGTAGAACATTTCAAAATACAAGCAGTAACATAACATGCATCAAAAAGCAGGCTAAATGGGCTAAGGTCCTCTTCACTATATATAGGCAAAACCAAACTATGTGTAGCCTGGGCCCTGCATGTGGACAGTAACCAAACAATGTGCTAGGTATTGCCTGCATGTGGCCAAACCACAAACCAAACTATGTGTGGCCTCCATGTGGCCAAAACAGAAACTAAACTAAGTGTGGCTGCACATGGCCCAGACCAAACGATATGTGGCCGAAACCAAACCATGGTACCCCGCATATGACGAAGCCAAACTATGTGTAGCCTCCTGCATATCGCCAAGTGCAGGTCCAATGTGACTTTAATGAAATGGACCAGAGTTTCTGAGAGTGATGGCACAAAAACTCGGCAGGAAGACGATTGAAACCAAAATGGGGACAAAATGCCATGTTAAAAGGCCAAAAACATTGGCAGAGAGGTGGTTGAAACTATGGTCTTTCAAAAGAAAAACAATTAAGAGGGAGAGGGCAGCATGTACCGTAGGCCAGTTCCTCCGGAAGTCTGAGGAAGCGTTTCTGAATTTCTGAACCAAACCAAACTGCTGATCAGCATTCTTGACTTGCTGGCTGGCAAAATCCGCCATTTCCTGAGCGCGCTCAGAAACTCTAAAACGGCGATCTAACTTCTCTGCTCCTTTGCGGGCATCGTAGCTGAGCTCTTCAAGCTTCTGGTTAGCGGCAGAGAAGCTCTGGTTCATCTTGCCTTGAAGATTCTGGGACTCAACGAACTTCACCGCTTGAAGCCAGGTGGACTCTACCACTTGGCCTGTTCTGTGGCTGAGAGAGCGGGCGGCGTCCATGAGGCGGGCAGCCAAATCATCCAGGCTATTATTTTTGGCACTGGCGGAAGCCGCGATCTGGACGCTGCTGTGGCGATGGCGCAGCCGAGCGTCCGGCAGCGGCTGGAACTTTAAGAAATGGCCGCCGGACGGCAGTGAGCGCAGCCTGGCCACGCTGCCGCCGCTATTAAGCGCGTGCAGCAGAGAAGGGTCTGAGGCAGCCAAAGAAGCGGCCATGGCTGGGTGGGTGGATGGCATGCACTGATCCTTTATGCCCTTCCTGAAATGTCTTTCTGTTCTCGTGTGAGAAGTGAGCGCAGCCCTGCGTTAGGCGGTGGCTAATGAGAATCTAGCACATACCCGACATTTTTGTTTTTACCTCTAAATTCTATTTTCTCAATTTTAAAATTTCAAGTATTTTAGTTATATTTTATTTTCATAAATTCATAAATTCTTAAGAAAAATGTTTTTTGTGAAGCATGCATGGGATGGGTGTTGAGTAGGCAACCATGGTCACGCCCATAAATGAGAAATGAGAGAATGACTCTCACAATTTCGAATATGGATAGGCATCTTTAAACTTATTTGCATCTTGGGAGGCCAAGCTAGAAATGTGCCATCCCCACGCAACGTAACTCGTTCTTGTGGGCTTCGCCTATTTTTTCAACACTTTATGTGGAAGTGTGTGGAATTAGTTTTCGCTTGCCTCCGTGATGGAGTTTCACTCATAGGCACCTTCTACACCACTCTCAAGTCTTCATCTCTAATTTGATCAAGCACATGGCTTAACCTTTTTTACAATAGCCCTCTAGTGTCCCTTTAGTGTCATCGATCAACCCAATCTCTTCGTAGCCTACTACCTTTCACCTTCCCTTTTTACCATGAGTGAATTCCATTGATCTATGTGCCAACAAGGCTTCATCAACAAGAGAGCTTATCTCTCGTTTGCACAAATGTCAAAGAACTTACTCCTAGCTTCTTTCCCCTTTGAGACACGACTGATGAAAGTCGTAACATTGCCAACGCGGATGTAAAGCAAAGGGCAGGTTGAATTTATAAGGCGGTGTCTTGTGGTGACAAGAAAAGGGGTGATTGCATTCCAAGAAACGTAATGAGGGTGTAAACCAAAGGGCAAGTTGAATTTATAAGGAAGTTTCTAGTGGTGACAAAAAAAGGGGTGGTTGCATTCCAAGAGGGAACATGGAGAGTGGAGAACAAGAGGCCTAGTACCACCACCAATTCAAGCTCAAACAAAAAGTTGAGGTAGTAGTAAGAGCTTAATAGAAGCTAGAGGAGCAAAGAAAATTAGCAAATATTTTGCACCTCAATGTCCTTAAAAATATGGATGAATGGGAAAGCAAAGTGCAAGGTACAATTCAATCCAAAAGGGTGGAGTTGATGAGTGGCAATATATGTTAATGTACAATCCACACAAGTAGTCAATGAGGCATGGAAGGAGAAGGAAAAGCTTAAATTAATATGAATTATGTCTACTATTTGGAGAGGGAGGGAGAGAGAATCATGTCTGCTATTGTGTGTGTGTGTGTGTGTGTGTGTGTGTGTGTGTGAGAGAGAGAGAGAGAGAGAGAGAGAAATTCTCATGCAACAACACCTACACAAGAAGCATTAGCAAGGTGAGTTGGAAAGCATTAGCAAGGCGAGCAGGAAAGCAAAGGTGTGTGTGTGTGTGTGTGTGTGTGTGTGTGTGTGTTGTGTGTGTGTGTGTGTGTGTGAGAGAGAGAGAGAGAGAGAGAGAGAGAGAGAAATTCTCATGCAACAACACCTACACAAGAAGCATTAGCAAGGTGAGTTGGAAAGCATTAGCAAGGCGAGCAGGAAAGCAAACCAAAACAATGTGCCAAGTAGAAAAAATGAATTTGGCATCCATGATCATCTAAGACAAGGTAGTAGAGGAGGCATCATGTTTCAGCACACTCTCTCTGCCAACATCACCTTACGACACAACTCCCTTTTTGAGCCCTCTAGAAGTGGCATCGTCATGGAGCAATCCCTAAAAAACGCCAAGCCTTTCTCCAGCTCTCATGAAGTGGCATTAAAGCACTATATTTAGAGGAGCCACAACCTCCACAATAGCTCCTCTATGTGTAATGCTCCAGTTTTTGGAAGTAAAGTAATTTTTAGAAACTTCGTGTCTTTAGAGTTTAGAATGTATATGTGAGTCTTGGAACTTATTTGGATGAAACAATAGGAATTTTTATTGTGCCCAAGAGTGATTTATGTTGTTTTGTGACCTATTTTAGAGTCAGAATTAGAAGAAAGTTTATATGATAGACTTGCAAATAATTTAGAGTAGAAAACTTTTATAGAGCAAAACCTAGCCCAATTCATTTGTGTAAGTACCCAAATCTACCCTCCAAACTAGTACACACGTCATTTACAGCTCATTATTTGGGTATTTTTCCATGCCACGGTTTTGCAAGTGAGTTTTGGGGATGAAGAAGGAGGAGTTTGGTATAAAGATCTCAAGAACAATAATGTGTAAAATTCATAGGGCTACAAAACTTATGTTGAGAGAGTTTTCCTCGTTGTTTAGGAGATACAGGCTCCTAAACAGAGCCATTTTCCTAGTGTTCAAAAAAGAGATTGTAGATTTTATAGGAGCCCCAATTCATCACTATTTGGGAGATACATGCTCCTAAAACAGGGCCATTTCCTAGTGTGACTATGCAAATTTTACATGAGCCTCTCCTTTAGCCTCTTCAAAGTTTGGTGGTGAGCACTCTTGCGTGGGTGCATGGCTATTATTCGCTACATGCATGATTCGAGTTTTATTGAAACTGGAGTTCTCTTGGGATTTGTTAATCATAGATTGCATTTTGATTAGCTGATTTTTCAGAGATTTCATGATTTCATGTGATTTAATCAAACCTCTATGTAGAGGGGCGATTTATACGAGTGTGAGTGAGTGAGAAAACTCGAGGGTGGGAGGTTCAAGCTCCACAATGGACTATGGTTTTGTACTTTTCTCATAATCGAATATTTGTGGCAATTCTTTGCAATATGGTGTAAATCTCCTATTTCAAGTTATTTCCTACAAAAATTTACTTTTTGTAATTTTATGTAAATTCAAGTTGTGTGATGATGATGATGAGAGTGAGGGGGCCCATTGATGTGATAATTCTATAATATTTTTTTGCAATTTATGAACCTGGGTGGTAACACCAACTCTAGGTAGCAAGAAGCTCACCTTCTTCTTGATAGTAGGCACAAGCATTACAGAAGCACCATCCTCACCCTTCGCGTTCTCTCCTTTGTAGCCACGCTCCTTGTAAACAATGGCAATTATCTATATCACCTTCCAGTGCATTCACCTCTCCCTTCACCCATCTACAACCACATGGTTAACATTGTTCATTTAAAAAAAACAAGGTTTTTCTATGTCTCAAGGATAAAGCCATGGTACCTTAAACTTTGCATAGAGCTATAGCGTGTACTTGGTCAATTGGAACTAGTACACATGACGATTTATCCACATGAAGAATGCTCTGTTGAAAGGAGAAATTTGGGCGTCTCTCATTACAAACTTGCCACCCGCCAATATGTCAGCGAATCTACATTTCTTGCATTGTGAACTAGCCTTATGTGTCTAGCTATATATCAAAGAAACTTTAATGCATTGAGAGAAAATGTGTGGTTTTACTCTGCATCATTTGGAATATGTGCTCGAGCGATCTCTGTTAACTTGGGAGTAGTGAATCTGCTCACCTTTTCACCCCAACCTTGCTACTAGTAAGAGATCACCTTCTTAAAAAACTCTTTGCCAGTCGGGGTTGGCAATTTGTGCTAGCTCATGTTCCCTCTTTGTAAATAGCGCATCCGTATCCTTTAGGGTGCCTTTGTAATTCTTATCGAACATTTTCGCATTTTAGTTGTATTCTCTACTCCCTTGCTCAGGCAAGCCACTGATCTTCACTTGGTATATGACATCAAACTCAGACTGCAATGCATTTATGTTTTAGTTACATCTTTGGAAATCAAAACATGGCTTTATTGTAGTGTATTTACGAGGCGTGCACATACCTTGAACACCAAATGAGAGAGGAGTTCCATGGGAAGCATCAGCCACTTCGATCTATTAGGCTCTCGATGCCTAAGAGCTTTCTCGGCCCATGCATGATTCTCGTCACAACAATGAATGTGGATCGGCAAGGCCCATATGCTACATTGGAGGATGTGCCCATGAGGCAATTATTATAGAAGATTGGGTTGTTACCCTTGTTTAAGTTGCCATATTGGGGAATGGACTTGGTTGGATGCTGCCATGCCATCCACTCCTTTGACAACCACACAGAGACATTTGTCATATGGCTAGCCCACTAGGGCCATCGAGCAATGAATGGAGAGTGGTGAGGCTCACATAAGAATTGGTTAGGTAGTCATTCAATTTTCCCATGGTAAATAACATGTGAGTGGGACTTCAAAAAAATAAACAAGCCAACAGAGAAGGTCGCATGTTTAGAATAGACAAGCATAAGCCACATTGGGAGGACATCATCTTACCTCATCCTATCATGCTATGTAGGCTATATTATATATATTTGTCTTTTTACAAGCCATATCGCACAACTCAGGTGGATGTAAGGCTACTCACTCACTTCAACAGAGCTCACCTATGCCCCAATTCCCTTCAAGTAAGAAAACTGGGTAGAACTAATTTATGCAGAGATCAAAAGGGTGCTAGCACTAATTTATGTAGAGATCAAAAGGGTGCTAGCACTAATTTATGTAGAGATCAAAAGGGTCTTGGCACTAATTTATGTAGAGATCAAAAGGGTGTTAGCACTCAACAGAGTTCACCTGGGCCCCCAATCCCCTTCAAGCAAAAGAAAACTAGGCAGAAGTAATTTATGCAAATATCAAAAGGGTGTTAACACTAAAGAACACAAAAGAGCCTTGCATTAGCCGTGCTCACATGGGTAATATACCAAGCCATAGACCTATTGGATTAGCTTATGCCACCACTCATAGTAGTCGGTGTGAGTTTCAAGTAGTAGAAGACACCCCCAAAAACAAGAAGGATATGAAGGACAAAAAAGACAGGAGTGCAGTGAACAACCAAGAACCTAAAATTCTCTATTGTGATGAACATGGTAATATCATCATTGAGACTGGGTCAAAGATGGAAGCGGCTGACACTGAAGCATAAAAGGGTGCCCATAAGAAAATAGAGATGGAGGCTAACATCGAAGCATAAAAGGGTGCACAATAAAAAACAGAGATAGAGGCTAGCGCCAAAGCATAAAAGGGTGCCTATAAGAAAACAAAGATGGAGGCTAACATCGAAGCATAAAAGGGTGCCCAGTAGAAAACATAGAAGGTAAAGGCCAGGTAGAAGAAGGCAAGGAGACTAAGACTAAGGTGAAAGAACATCATCAAGCTACATCAGCACCGTAGCTTACCCCACAACTTCTAACACAAAGTTGATCCATTCCTTCTATAGTCTTCATGTAGAATTCAGCTACAAAATAAAAGGACAATTTTTTAAATTTTTAGAGAATGCCAAGCAGATAGCTTGGTTCTTGGGACAACTAATGATGTGGATTATGCAACTATGTCAAGCATGAAAGTAGAAGAGAGGTGTGTAAAGGCCATTATCTACAATACACTATAGCTTTTCAATCACACAACAAAGGTGTAGAAGTATGAGGAAAGATGCACAAGATGTAGAGCAAAAACATGCACAAGAAGATAAGACCTTTCGTGCGTCAGATCAAATGCAACAATTAAATGTAAAGGTATCAATAAAAGAAAAGATATCCACACTAGACTCACACATAAAATAGCCATGCGGGATGACCACCTCTCTAGATCCAATAGAACTATTTAGCAAAAGAATCAAATTATCAACAAGTGTAGTGTTGATCTTGAAAAAGCACGCTCTAGGGCGGAGGAGATACAAGTTAAAGTATATAAAACTAGTACTTGACCTGCGTGTTGCCGTGACCTGTGCACTCCCTTTACACTACTTCCATGTGGCATGTGTCTAGAGCATGGGTCTGGAGAGGAGCTCTCAAACCTACCATGTGGTAGATATGGGATTAGTTTCTTGCATTGTTGTTCAAGCGGCTATGCTGCCTTCGTAGAGAGAGCATCTGGCAGGAGAGAGCATGCAAGTCATGGACCTGCATGTACAAGCAAAACTCAACATCTTGAAATAATATTTCAATTGCCCTATGTACCAACTTATGGGCTTTTATTTGAATATAAGTGACTATATGTGTGAATACACTCATAGTGTGAGATGTGCATATGTTTTGTTGGGATGAACACTATTATAAATATGTGTACACTCATAGTGTGAGATGTGCATATGTTTTGTTGGGATAAACACTATTATAAATATGTATGTGTACATGTGTGTGAGATGTGCAAATGTTTTGTTGGGATAAAACACTATTATAAATATGTATGTGTACATGTGTGTGGGTTCACACATCTCTCTCTCTCTCTCTCTCTCTCTCTCTCTCTCTCTCTCCCATCAGATAGATCATATTTGGTCTTTAGGATTGTTCCTGTGACATTAAAAAATCTTCTCTCTCTCTCTCTCTCTCTCTCTCTCTCTCTCTCTCTCACACACACACACACACACACATACAATTTTAATTAATTACATTTTAATGGTGGGGATGCATGGAAAGGTGTGCTCACTCTCAAATAAATGCATCAATGCATCTTACATGCAATCTCTCTCTCTCTCTCTCTCTCTCTCTCTCTCTCTCTCTCTCTCTCTCTCTCTCTCTCTCTCTCTCTCTCTCTCAACCATTAAATTTACTATGTATAAATGCATTTTAACACATAATATCATGTCCCAAGACATGATGCTTGAATTGAAATCATACATCAGCTATAGTGCATCCATCAAGTGAGTGTAAAAAATTACCAAAGTACAGTGATGTTACCAGGAGTGGGTTTACCGAACTAAATTTTTGAATATGTAAACGAGAGGCACAAAATATAGTGTTGTTGATTATGTTGGTATTGTGAATCATCATCCCACTCAATGTCAACATGCACTGAACAAAGTATTGATTCTCTGTAGGAGGTGAGGAAGGAGATGTTGGAGTATGGTTTACATGCATCTCATGTACCCAAACATGCGCACATGCATCTATTCACCAGACATTAATTCATTACAAACATTCAAACCTTCTATATTACGAGTCGCAACCACTATGGCAGTGCCTACTCACCCGTCTATGTCATCTCCGCCTCTAGCCTCTACAAATTGTGCCTCCTCCTGCAAAGGGAGGTCCTTTCTGTCCCTTGCTTTGCATCTAAAAGCCATGGCCTTGCTTGGGCCCAAGCCTTCATCTTTTCTACTTAAAGTGGCTATTTCTCCCTCAAAGGAAGGGAAGAATTTGAGTCTCTTTGTCTCAGCCACATTGGCGTCCAATTTGGGGCTTCCATCTCACTTTGCCGCATCTGCCTGGTCGCATGTTTCTGCTGCACCATCCCCCTCACATGGTGAGGGGGCTCCTCAAACAAGGGGGGCCATAGTTGTTATGCTGGCCTCCTCCCCCTCTCTCTCTCTCTTGCACACACAACGCACATGTACTACTGCAAGCACACACTCTTCTCCCCTCACACACACTCTCTCACACATAGACTTCTATGTCTTTGTCTCTATCTCTCTGTTTGTCTATATGTGTGTCTCTCTCTCACTCACTCTCTCTCACTCACTCACACACATACACACACTCCCTTTGTCTTCTCACACACACTCTCTCACACATAGAAACTCTCTCTCTTACATACATGCACACACACATGCACAACTCTCTCTCTCACACACACACACATATAAATATATATTATATATATTTATATGTGTGTGTGAGAGAGAGATGCGCATGTTTATTATATTTAGACACATATACCTATATATTCTTATATATACACATGTATTTATAAAACAAATAAACACACACATACATATATAATTTCAATTAATTAAATTCTAATGGGTGGGGATGTATGGAGAGGTGTGCTCACTCTTAAATAAGTGTATTTTACATACAATGTCTTTTGTCTCTTCTTTATAATGAGAGAGAAAAAGAGAGAAATACCTACACATTGAAGTTTTCATCATAAAGCTCATCTTTTAAGAGGGAGGCCCCTATTTTAGAAGGGATAGCTCTCCTCTCAAAAATTGAAATAACATGAGATGAGAAAATTCAAATTAAAAAAAAAGGATAGCATGAATATCCCCCCTTTCTCCCTTTGCTCACTCCCACCTCTCTTTTGGCCATGAGGAAAGGGAAGTGACTAGAGAGAGTGTGACACGTGGTAAGGGAAGAAACTTGTGCTTAATACAATCGATAGATATATAGTAGTATGCTATAAAAGAGTAGTAGTAAAGTATAGAAGAAGAGAAGACTTGAGAGTAGCTGCCACGTGAGGCAGCTAGGAGCCGACGTGGCAACTCCCAATAAGATATGAAAGAAGAAGAAGACCAAAAAGAAATAACTAAACACAAAAATAATAGCATAGCATGGTGGTCTAAAAATGGGGGGGGGGGAGGGAAGCTAATAGTGGTGGCCTACCATTAAGATAGAGATAAAAGTAGGTTAAACTTTTAATCGACTTTAGGAGAAAAGGGGAAAAGTGTTCATGGTTGACGCACGTAAGATGTACACACAACAACGATATGGAGAAAGGTCGAAAGGATTAAGTTGAACCTTGTTTTTTCTCTTCAAATTTGAAATGCAAACAATGATGCAATACATCTATAATACCAAGAAAAATGGTAATGCAAATGCGACCCAATTTGGTAAAACAAACAAGAAATCGATCACCTTCGTTTCTGTATAGAGATTAATATGGTTGGTAGCAGGATTAGGCCACTGGAGATTAATATGGTAGCAAGATTAAGCTACCGATAATGATGAAACCTTCTAAATGGATTCTTAAATTTCTTTTTTCATCCTAGCAAAGATCAACGGTTTTAATTAAATCATCGAACTTTGAGATCTCCATCTTGGCACATTTTTTGACTTGGATTAGCTTGGTTTTGAAGGATGTAGTGTGCCATTAATAATAATTAAGCTATTGGGAACTAATACATCATGGGTACAAGAACTATGAGGTTTTGCCATTCTATATACACATAAATTTGGGTCCTTCCTACTGCTGCAAGCAAGGGGATGGACAACCTTGGGTAATCAACTATTTTAGTCACTATCTTGATGCATCTAACATGTGCAATTTTTCTTCTTGAATCATTTTCTTAAATTATTATCATTTTTTTCTTATTGAAGTAAATTTGCTTTAATGCAACATAAATATCATTATTTTAGTGTCCTTAGTTGGTGCCACTTGTTGTCATTTAGCACCTGGCTATGGGCCACACAACACCTCAAATTAGCTTGATTTTTTAGTCATTTTACTGGGGTCTTTATCATAAACATCATTAGTTAGTTGTTTTGATTTAGTATTTGATATCATGCTAATCGAGTGTTTATTGGGTAGCTAAATTCTATACTTTGGAAGTCTAAGAACCATGATCATTCCCAAATAGATTTTTGATGCTTGAAGTGTAAATTAACATGCATATTGTGAACTGATGATTATGCATAAGGAGTAGGTTTATTTTTATTGAATTTGTTCATACGACCCCATTCAAAGACACTAGAAGTTTTAAAACTACAGACTTAAGGGAGGACACCTGAAATAATATATGGAGCTTATATACAAAACATGCATGGGTTGTCAATTAAAAAAAAATTGTACAGGTGCCCTTAAAATTCTAAAATTCAAAGAGAAGGGATTTCATAAATATTCATTATGAATGCACATGGTATGAGAGATTTGATGCTCCCTACTTTTCTCATCAATTGCACTCTTATATTGGTCCAAAAGAACCCACAAGTCACCAACTTCATTTATAATGGTGGTGAAGGATGGCTCAAGTGAATATGAGGATATTGAAGTGTATGCAAGATCATAAATTTGTTTTCTTGAGTGTGAGTGCATGTGCATGTGCCTTGAGATGTTGGGGGGAGGGGGGAGGGGGGGAGGGGATGATGATGTACATTTCTATAAATTTATCACAAAAAATGAATATAAAAATACCTTCTTTTGCACTCATGTGATACATTCACGTATTTTTGAGTGAATCACTCGAGGCATGTACATATGTGCATTTTATTTTCTTTCAATGATCCTAACCTAATTCCCATAATTTTTTTGATAAAGGAGAAAAACTTGAAGCCATAAGTACTTTGGCACTTTAAAGATTCATGCACTTTATCTTTGAAAGGGTTCTTTTACTGTAGTACTTAGATGCTTATATTCATATGATTTCCCCCCCCTCACATAAACTGTGTCCTAGCCACCACTTATTAGTTCTATTAGGGCCTAGTGTTACCCTCTCATTTTGAGAAATCAAAGGCATTTTCATCAACAATGCTATTTTTTGTTGATCTTTAAGTGACCTCAAAATGTTGGTGTCCTAATCACCACTTATTAGTTCTGTTTGGGCCTGCTGCGGAGTCAAAGGCCATTTCATCAACAATGCTATTTTTATTTTGGTCTTTAAGCCTCAAAATTTTGGTGCCCAAGGAAAATAGCATGGAAGACTCCATGAGTGAAAAACATCATAATGAAGTAAGTGATCATAAGCCGTGTGGGTGTTGACATGCCTCATTCAATATGATGTCATATGGATCTCATCAAGTTTTATCACTTCTATACAATTATTACACTCTTATCACTTTCATTATATAGATAATTACAAAGTAAGACACATATGTCAATATTTTCTTCTAAGTTTTAACTACAACATTACATTATAATATATAATTAAAGGCTTAAAAGAAAATGTGCCATATTCAGGCTAGTGCCATATTCATTAATTAGTGCCCCTCAAGGGTCAAGGGGTACTACTTAATGCATACTACTAAGGTGTAAACCTTAGTCTTCAAAATTATACAAACTGTTTCTCTCTCCCCGTTCTCTCTCTGCCCATTTCTCTCTCCCCCCATCCCCAGCCTCTACGGAGCCTTTCTCTATCCCCCATCCCCAGCCTCTACGGAGCCTTTCTCTATCCCCCATCCGCAGCCTTTATCTCTCTTCACCCATCCTCCCCAGCCTCTCATGTTACACGAAGATGAAAAAAAACCAATGTTCAAAAAAAGCCAACGTTCCTCATCTCTCTCAGAATACGCGAACAGTAGAAAAAAAAATGGCGTTCGTCATTCAAACTCATGCACTCTCTCTCGCAGGCCATTGCCTAACCTCAAAGTCATGCTTAGAATGCCTATTTATAGGCTTCGCAAAATCCTCCAAAACCCTCACGTGTCATCTTCGTGATTTTTTTGAACATTTCGGTTAAGGTCCTGAAGCTAAGGTCCCATCACTTTGCCCCTTGTTTGCAAACTAATTAATTAATACCCTGACAAAATTTAACATCCATATTGGAAAGACCTATTGACATAGGCCACTTCTGAATTAACAATGCCATCATTGATAATTACAATTTGTGTAAGATTGTGAATTGCATCATCATCCCCACAGGAGATGGGATACAAGGTAGAAATAGTTGACTGCATGGCCCACATGTTTGTTGGAAACAGATATAAGTAGAGAATCTATCTAGCCGGTAATTGGAAACCTACATCTAGTATTCATTAAGAGAGGAAATTAATGAACTGTAAAGGGATTCTAGGAGTGAATCTATACTCCCTAGTTAATTAGCATGAGGAGGAAGCCTTTACTGCCTAGTAAGCATGAGAAGTCTGACATTGGAGACCATATATACGCACCATGCTTGAGTTTGTTTGAACCAAGTCCAACATGCGCTTCATTGAGCCCAGTGCTAGGTTGCTCCTTGCCAGTGTAGTTGTTTTCATTGCAAAAAAATGCAAGAAAGAAGGCCGCCTTGAGTAGCTCCCTTTGGCCCTCTTAGCCTTGTTGATTGTAATGCTCGCCTTTCCTCTATTCCTAATTCTCAATCTCTCTTCAACATTAAACTCCCATGGTCTGATCTCCTTTGCAAGTACGTGTAAAGCAGCTCCTTTACAACGAAAAGAGGGGTTAGCGACGGTTATAGCGTGGCTTTATAAAAGGATTTGGAAAAGTGTCAGGGTATAAGCATCGTTGTAAGCGCCGCTATAACCATCGCTATTTTTTCAACTCTATAACTGTCAATATATTCCATGTTATAACTCTCGCTATCTTCCACAATATTTCCACCGTTCAATCAGAGCAGCGCTGTAAAAAAACATGAGCATCGCTATTTTCACCGCTCAATGGCTTTAATAAAACATCAGCATCGCTATTTTCGTTGCGCTTAGCGGCGTTGATAAAAAAATCAATGTCGCTATTTGCGTCGCTCAGCAACTTTGATAAAAAAACGTTATCATCACTATTTTCGCCAACTAACGGTGCTGTGAAATTTTATTTTTTTTGAGGTAGATTGGGGCTAATGCTCCAATCTACCCAAAAAAATTAAATTCAATATATTGAAGACAGTTCTAATTTGTACAAATAGACATATCGACATATGAAAATACATTTGAAACATAGTAACCCCTGACATGTTAATTGTATTAAATCCCAAATGCCATAAAAGGCGAGTTACATCCAAAATGCCATAACATGCAATTACATTGAGTATGGAGTTACACAACATTAAACACAATATGCCAGTTTCTACTCATCCTCCTCCTCATCTTTCTAGGATATGTTACACAAGGAGGCTAACACACAATTGTATGAGGGTGCAAAAAGTACTCAACTTTACGAGCATGCTTGGAAATCCTCAACTTGCAAACACGATATGGATGGAGCGATAATAGTGTGAATAGCCTACTCCGGTTATTAAAGAAGATGCTCCCAACAAACAATTTGATGCCCGCCCCGCAAGAAGAAGTGATGCTCGAAAAATACTTTCCAAGTTTGGTATGGATTACACTCGAATTCATGCATGTCATAATGATTGTGTACTATTTAGGGGTGCCTTTGTCAATGTCATGCAATGTCTAATTTGTGGAGAGGATCGTCTCACATTCAACAAATGTTCCGGTGTCAATCCATTATACTGAATTAATGACATGGCATGTGAACCATCATTCAACCGATGACATGATAAGGATTCCCACCAACTCACCGGCTTGGGCTCACATTGAGGATGGATGTCCATAGTTCAAAGATGAGCCCCATAATTTACGGCTTGGATTGGGTATGGATGGGGTGAACCCATTTGGATTGAGGTTACAATATTCCTCCATAGATGTCCATCAAGAAAGGTCATGTGATTCTTGCACTTCTTGTGCCCGAGAAGCACAAGGTAAAGAATATGGATGTATACCTTGAGCCATTGATTGATGAGCTCAAGCAATTATGGAGAGGCATAAGGGTACATGATGTTTCTCGCGTCCAATTTCTTGCTGCAATGCAATGGTCAAGGTATCTTGATGTGGACTATGCATGATTTTTTGGTCTATATGGCACTAGTGCTCAAGTACATCGTACTCATAATTAGATTCTTATCTAAGCATGCACAAATGATTCATTTATAACTCTAATGTATTGTAATGTCTATTAACTTTCAATTCTTACATGCCAATTTTGTAGGTCTCACAACTGCAGGATATAATGCATGTCTGATTTATGGTCCATCACTTGTATCCAAACAAGCACATGCACTAAAGAAAGTGGTGTATAATGAACATCATCGATTTCTTCCTCCAAACCACCCTAATTATGCTCCATTAAAGGTTTCTCTGATTGTGATGAGAGGTGCAGAGTGGGAAGCCATGGGGCATTCACCTCCTACAATGCCATTGGAGGGAAGGTGGAGAGATAGAGAGTGGGACGAGAGATGGAGGGTGACTCCCATATGGCCGAGAATTAGAAAGTTCTGAAAAGTAGAGTAACTGTACTTTTTACCTGGTTGATTGTAGAACAAAGATTCTGATAACTAGATCAAGGAAAGTTGATATAATCAAACCTGATTCGCTCAAAAGCGAAAAGAGACCATCTTGTATGTAGAGATTGGATTGATGTGGGGATTGATGGGTTGATGTGGATTGAGGTGTGAAATAATGTGGAGTGATGTGTGGAAGGAAGTGGAATGTGTGGATTGATGTGGGTTGATGTGGATTGATGTGTGGTATGATGTGAAGTGATGTGGATTGATGGGAGAATGATGTGGATTGATGTGGAAACGATGTGGGTTGATGTGTGGTATGATGTGAAGTGATGTGGATTGATGGGAGAATGATGTGGATTGATGTGGAGTGATGTGGAAACGATGTGGGTTGATGTGTGGTATGATGTGAAGTGATGTGGATTGATGGGAGAATGATGTGGGTTGATGTGGAGTGATGTGGAAATGATGTGGGTTGATGTGGAGTAATGTGAAGTAATGTGGAAATGATGTGGGATGATGTGAATGAATGTGAAAATGATGTGGGATGATGTGAATGAATGTGGGAATGATATGGGATGATGTGAATTGATGTGGGTTAATGTGAATGGATGTGAATTAATGTGGAATAATGTGAAAGGATGTGAATTGATGTGGAATGATGTGATGTGAATTAATGTGGAATGATGTGAAAGGATGTGAATTTGGAATGATGTGATGTGAATTAATGTGAAATGATGTGATGTGAATTGATTTCAGAAGAATGTGGAATGATGAGCAATGATGTGAAAGGATGTGGAATGATGTGAAAAGATGGGAATTTTGTTTGGAAACTGTATTTGTATGTGAAACCTATTTTTTTAAGATTGTTTTATGTCAAGAATGCTGGGGAAGCATTTTGACTATCTTGTGGAATGAGGTCGTGGGTGGGGACCTAAGTGGAAGATGTTGCAATAGTTGCCGAAGAGTCAAAGAAGGGCGTCTCACGTGGCAAGATCGACCGAGGTCTTGACCAGCCTCGGTTCGGTTAAAATGGTGAGCTTCTAATATGGTGGATGAGGGACCAAGGAAGCGGCCTATGAGTGAAGTGCTAGGTCACCTCCGAAGGAACCTAGAGGGTGCTGACGGTGCTCGGGCTCTGGGTCACCTAGGATACCCACGTGTGCGTCGAGGAAGAAAGAGAGTTGGAGTTATTTTTTGAATACGGGCATGGATCTGGTTGATTGGCCTTGTTGGTCTTCAACGGATAAGTTCATGGCTCTTTTACATGGATCTTGTTGGTTGATCTAGCTGATCTTCAACGGAGAGTCCATATAGATTTTATGTGATTATACTCCTACGTACTTTGGGCGCTAGGAACTATTGAAAAGGCCCCTGAGTGAGCAGGTGGTGAGCGTTCTGGTTTTACCAATGATGCCATAGGTACGCTAAGGGAGGAATGAATGGAATACTTGATTATATTCCTAGGTACTATGGGCTAGGAACTATTGAAAAGGCCCTTGAGTGAGCAGGTGGTGAGCGTTTTGATTGCCAATGATGCCATGGTTACGTCAAGGAAGGAATGATTGGAAATTGGACTTGGAACTAGAATACTGAGGGTTATGATGGAAACACTGTGGTTTTATTGCAATGCTTTTTTGGAGATAGTTGAGTCTAAGAAAAGGCAATTTCATATTGGGTGTGTAAGTGGTGTGTCTATTTAAGTTTTGCATGAGAGCCGGCTAGGAGACTTGGGAACTCTTTTCCATGATACTCGGGACAAAACATAACTAAATTTTTATAATGGATCCTATCAATACAATTGGGCAATTAGCTAACCCATGGGATTGGATAGGGTTAGGCTGGATCGATGGATTCCTATAATAAAATTCAATTCTGTTCAAGTTACGATAGTTGAAGTAAGTCACATGATAATCCTTGTACTATGGAAAAGAATCAACGGCTGTGCCTCTTTTGAAGGGGGAAAAAGCGTTGGTCTCTATGAACTAAGTGCAAGTTCCTTCTTTGATCCGACCATGTGACCCGTGGGTTCGGTCGGAATACAAAGGATAGTTAAGGCTCTTGACTACGTTAGAAGATTTTTCCTAGAGGAATCGCCTATGCTTTCTGGGTGAGGGAAGTTTTTTCCAGGTTCGTCGGTTTTGGAAGAACCGAGGGATTAGTTTATTGTCTAGAGATTCGTGGGCGAGTCCCCGAGTGGGAAGCTTTGTGCCCTGTGCGCCAGGTTGCTACTTCCACTACCAGCACATGCATAGAGGGGGCAGGGGTCTCACAACGCAACTCATAAGATGAAGAGATCAATGTTGCTAAAGCAAAGCCCGTAGATGCTTTCTTATGTATCTACACACCCGTATTATGTAGTAGATCTCACAAAACTACTCCAAAATTCGATGAAGAACAGTGTAAATCCGGTCCCCGAAGATGTGTGCAGAAAACCGAAAACCATGTGAACGGCCCCCAAAACGCACTCGAAACGAAAATCTGTCCGCCAAACTACACTACCGTGTACTAGGCAGCAACACAGGGGCGAGGAGCATATGCCTCGATACCAAATGTTGGAAATAGGGTTGCAAGAATGCACCCACACATATACACAGTGGAGAAGCTCAAGGGAGCACACAATGAGATGATAGATAGATCATGAATGTGTGCTATACAAAGATGATAAGTATACCCCAAGATGGGTGTATACTAGCAGGAGGAAAAAAACCTCCTAAAGAGGAAAAAAGTGCCTTGACTAGTCCTAAAGATGATAAGTATACCCCAAGATGGGTGTATACTAGCACAAGGGAAAAAACCTCCTAAAGAGGGAAAAAGCGCCTTGACTAGTCCTAGTGTGTTCACACACATGACTACACCAAATATGGCTACACAGAAGGGGGTGAAATTTTGTGTAAGAGCAGGAGGGCAAGAGTGTAAGTAAAGTGAGTTATTATGCAGAGAAATAGTTAGTAACAGAGTTTGACCTTGCACAAGGAACTACTCCTTCTAGCCCATACATTAATTTAAATGGTGTCTGCCCAGTTCTGACCTTGTATGCTGTTCGGAATGCCCATAGTGTGGATTTTAGCTTCTGATCATAATCTTTTCAATTTTCATTGATGATCCTCTTAAGTATTTTTAGTAGGACCTGATTGGTGGATTTTACATGCCCATTTCTTTACAAATAGTGGACTATTGATTTTTTAAGTATGACCAAGTGTTTTACCATGAGCTCACATAATTGGTTAAATTATAAATGAGAACCTTTGGGTTGGAAGGAAAAATACCCAAATATGAAATCATAAAATGACACTTGCAAGTATAAAATAAGAAAAATCTATACACAAGACTAGGTCCAATTTGCCTCCACACAAGAGTGAGCCCATGTTAAATTCATATTACTTAAAATGGCTTGTGGGGCTCAAAATAGCTTTATTTTACACATGCATGTCTATCTTAAGAAAAAATAGCTTGCTTTACTTTATGTGCTTGTCTACCTACTCAAAATTAGAGTATCCTTTTAACCAAATAAATATTTACAACCTTTGCAATAAAATCAAATGTCCATAAGAGACCTTTCATATGTCTAAATAAATAGCCAGTGCCAAATATTTATGTTGCCTAAAATAGAATAAATGGTGAGCATCTAATATAATAAAATAATAATCTATCAATGCCGAAAGTCGAGTGTCTCAAAATCTTCTTGGCCATCACTAGCTTGCCTCCATTATCCAACCCAAGGATATACACTTATATGAACTATGCCAATCAATTAACGAATTAATTGATTAAACTATAATTACAATTAACCACATAAAATTCAACTAATTGAGATGATACATTTAATACTACCATACTTATATGGACTCACTGATGTACATTTAAAGTAGGCTATAACCACCTAGATTTAGAAAGGCATCCTAATCCAAACTCGTCTCTATGAGAATTCATAATTAATTAAAAACATGAAAATGTAAAATTTCTTAATTAATCCTCGTAACATGCCTTGAGGGTGAAAAGAAACTCTCCTCAACTGTCATAAAAGAATCTGAAATGATCATGGGTGAGTGTAGGTGAGATGTAATCAAGAATGGATAGGCGACAATGATGAGGGCATGATTAGGAAGCCATTAAGCCTTCTCTATGGGGGGTGGCCTTTATACTTCACCAAATATTTATGATAAATATTACCTATTGTTTTTGTTGTCAGTTCATTATATGCCTTTGTGCATGACAATGTGGCAAATATGTTCACAAAGGCTCTTTCACCAGAGAAGTTACAAGATTTTCACAAAACTTTGGCCTTATATTGATTAGCCACATGATCCGTGTACATGTTCACATCATTACTATAGGGGGTTTGCCATTTATATCACAAGAGAAGTTACAAGATTTCCACAAAGCTTTGGGCTTATATTGATTAGCCACATGATTCGTGTATATATTCACATCATCACTACAGGGGGGGTTTATAGCCATTTTTATGGTAGTGATGTGTGGATGTAGGCTAATAATGGGCCGTGACACTTTTTCCCTCCATAGGAGCCTTTTCCCTCGAGCATATGTACACTCTTGTGAGTGTGTGTAGCCTTATTGTGTCACTTCACTTGTACTTCACTCATTCTCGTTAATCTACTTTGAGTGTTGTGCTCTCTATAGCACTGCTTGCTTGTTGTATATGTGTTGTGTTTTTTGCGATCTTTGTCTCCACTCTACCATACAATACATTCTTCTCTCTATCTCTATTATTGTGTAATTTGAGTTTTAAAGTATTGTGTTATGAAAGATCCTACTTCTTGTGAGTGTTCTCTTGTATACTGTCCTCTTACAAAAGTATTTGGATGGAAACTATTAGAGTCATTGACTTGTATTCCAACATTGGGGGAAGGATGGAAAGGAGGCACATGTTGATTATCAGGTGCAAGAGATAGAATGGGATGAATTTGGTGGATGACACAACTCTAACATTAGAGGGCATGTAAAGAAATTCAAGGAATTTTAGAGATGAACAACTCAACTCTAACGTAGGAGGGCATGTAAAGAAAATCAAGGAAGCTTAAAGGAGGACATGTAAAGAAATTCATGGAAGCTTAAAGGAGGACATGTAAAGAAATTCATGGAAGCTTAAAGGAGGACATATAAAGAAATTCAAGGAAGCTTAGAGGTTAGTTTTACTCTACATCATTCAAGGGCCCTAGTTAACGAGTTTAAACAATGATATTTTCCCTTATTTTGCCAAGTGGAAGACCTATATGTAGAACTTGTTTCCATATAACCATTAAAATTAAAAGTGCATCCATGACATATAGTAATCACATGCTTGGTGCTCATCCCATTAAATTCACAATAAATATTCACAAAAAGAGGAAAATTTCATTCGATCACGATGATTTTTCTTTTTAAAAAATGATTGGCAAAGCATAACACACCCTCTCTCACTGTGTCTTGTAGAAGGTAGGACCAAAAAAAGAAGCTAGCTAACCAAAGGCTTTTTACTTGGACATCATAAGATAATGATCGAAAGAAAGTGTGCATCCTCAAGTAAACATGTGGCATCATTCGATTGGCTAACAAAAAAGTATGTGAAGTTAAAAAAATAATCAACTACTACCAAAAACGTAGGGTGCCTAAAAAACTTGATTTAGTAATGTTAGCTTAATGAATCAATGGCTAGCCATACTTCTCCTCTCTGTACAAAAACAACTCCTAAGCATGCTTCTGTTCTTTCCATGCAAGAGTTACACATGTATTTTCTCTCTC
The DNA here is from genome assembly GCF_041138505.1 of Cibotium barometz. Taxonomy (NCBI): domain Eukaryota; kingdom Viridiplantae; phylum Streptophyta; class Polypodiopsida; order Cyatheales; family Cibotiaceae; genus Cibotium; species Cibotium barometz. The sequence continues at coordinate 38,672,928 of NC_141080.1, read as the reverse complement.
TTCTCTTTGTGGTGGTGGCTGTAAAATTGTAATAAACTTGTAATCTCTCTTCTCTGTGTGTCTGTAAAATTGTATTAAGCTTGTAATCTCTCTTCTCTTCGTGTTTGTAAGATTGTAGTGCAAATAATAATAAAATAATTATTATTTATAATTCTCTTTCTCTTATTTTCTATATTTTCTCTCTCTTCTCTTCATGTCTGTAAGACTATAATACAAATAGTAAAAATTTACAATTCTCTATAATTAGCACTAGGTACACTAAGTATCATGGCAACAATGTTATTATTATCTTCATATTTAAATGCTATAATCAATGGTGATCGTACTTAGCATAAAGACAAAGCATGTCAATAGAGCATAAATGATGATAGCCTAAAATGATTTTTGGACAATAGAGATGTTGGTGGACTATGCTAGACCATAGTAAATAGGAAATAAATAAGTTGATTATGCCTAAGATAATTGTCAAAAACAGAGATGGACCATAGTGAATAGGAAATAAATAAGTTGATTATGCATAAGATGATTGTCAAAACAGAGATGCTAATGGACTATGCTAGATTGTGAGTTTGAGTCCTTGTGGGGCTCACTATTGTCTACCTTTTATTGATTAGTCGAAGTAGAGATGATGGCATTGTGCATGAAAACTAGATCATGATAGTATAAATTTTGAGTGTGACACTTGATCCACTATTTACTAGATAGCTCGAGTTCCAAGTATCTATGGAGCTCATTGTGATGCCTTTTATTGTTAAGGCCTTATACACATGTGATAGTGTTACCTTTTATTGATTAATCAAAGCAGAGATGTTGGCATTGTGCATGGAAACTAGACCAGCGTAGTATAGACTTTGAGTGTGACACTCTATCCCTAATTACTTAGATAACCCGAGGTTGAGTGTCTTTGGGGCTCATCATGATGCCTTTTATAGTTGAGTCCTTGTACATGTGTGCACTTGTGTTTTATGTGGCTTGTTGTGTTAGCTATGGTAGTTGAGTGGCATTGCGGCTGTTTAGGGCTATTTTTTCATCTTTTGCAAATGTCTCCTCACTTATGATGGAAATTTTGTGGTGTTTAGATCGCGTTGTGACCATTGGTAACATTCAAAGTCTGTTTTTGTGCCCTTTGCAAACATCTACTCACTTGTGCCCTTTGCAAACATCTACTCACTTGTGCCCTTTGCAAACATCTACTCACTTGTGGTTGTTGCATGTGCCTTTTCTTACATCACACATCACTTTCAACATGTGCAAGTAAAGCAAGTACTTGTGGTGGCTCTCTCTCTCTCTCTCTCTCTCTCTCTCTCTCTCTCTCTCTCTCACACACACACACACACACACACACACACACACACACACACACTAAGAAAGGAGGAGGATATATATTTAATTTATATGAAAGGGGGTGATTAATATTTAATTTTCTCTCATGATTCAAAATGAGTGTATGGATATGTAGTTTTCATTCTACTAATAAGCAACAAGAAAACGCTGCTCAGCATTGTTAAAACGCCTGATATATCCCTTTTGAAAACTCTACTAAAAAACGATGTTGTGCTCTCAATGTGTTGTAGTGTGTGCCCATAAGCCTTAAGCATTAAGCCTCTATGCATAAAGCTTTCAGGCTTAAGCATAAAGCCTTTATGCATAATGTTTAAGCCTTATGCATATAGAGGCTTAAGCATAGCCTTATGCATAAGGGCTTTATGCTTAAGACTCTATGCATAATTCATAGAGGCTTAAGCATAAAGCCTCTACATAAAGGCTTCATATATGAAGCCATAATGCATGTTGCATAAGGCTTCATGCATTAAGGCCTTACTTAAGTCTTATGCATAAAGCCCTTATACTTAAGCCTTTATGGATAACACTTAAACATTATTCTTAAGCCTTATGTGTACATGCTTTATGCCTAAGCCTCTATAAATTATGCATAAAGACTTTAGCATAAAGCCCTTATGCAAAAGGCTTAAGCCTTATGCATAAATCCTTTAGGCTTAAGCCTCCGTGCATAAGGCTTAAAAATTATGCTTAAGCCTTATGCATAGAGGCTTTATGCTAAAGCCTCAAAGCTTTACCGAAAGCAAGGATGAACACACTCCACTTCCAAGGCAACCTCACCCAAACCATCTACTAAGATTGTTACTGCCTCTCTAGATCCTCGATGCTAACATCACGAAGACTCGATGATTTAAGGTTCGATTGGAAATCTGACCCACCGAGCATACCAAGTGTTGGCTGTAGGAGGCTAGACAGTCGTTGCACGCTAAGTAGCTGTAGCAAGTGTTGAGCCAAAGCGGCATCGCTAGAATGTAAGAGCCAGTGCACTTAAAACTAGTTAATAGGTCATTACGCCTATAAATTAGCCGTGCTCAGAGTACGTGGAAGTATCCCTATACTGCCCTATGACTGCGAGTGAGTAGTATAAAAGGATGTAATCAAAATGTTATAAAGGTTGTTAGGTTGTTGTTGATAAGGTTGTTGTAAGGTTCTGTATATTCTTTTGGAATAAAGGAAGAACTTTTTTGTATCATCTCTATACATTTGCTGAGTTTGTTTGTATTTTTGTTTAGTCGTCTTGTCTATTATTGTTTTTGGCGATTTTATTTGTTAGGTCTTTCGGTTTTTTCATGCAACGATCGGGATCAACCGCTCACTAGAAGAATTCGACACTCATTTTGGGGCCCTGCAAGAAATTCTCAATTTCTTTATTTTTCTCATCTCCAAAATGCACAAAACCGAAAAGTACATCTAACAAAAACAATAAAATATGTGCATTGATTGCAAAAAGTGAATCTCTAGAGGAATAAAGATAGTGACGTGCATTTAACACACATGAGTAACTCACGTTGCATTTAAGACTAGATGTGCTCATAACCACCTTCAGATATGTCATACAAAACATTATTCTTTTTAACATTTTAGACCTTTATCTCGTCATCATAGAGTTTTGATTCATGAAGAGGTGCACCTTTGTGACAACGTAGAGAAAAACAATGGCAAGTGATTGAAGAATCTAATAATAAGGAGAGGCTATACCGTCTTCACATGGACTTATAAGAAGAGTATGCTCCTCTTCAAAAATGAAGAAAAGGTACAAGAATAGATGCCATACACAGGGAAAAAATGAGGAGAGAATGCTTGCACCATATTGACCTATGGTGTGATGGGACAATCTACCCCGAATTCCTATTCACAAACTCCACTCCTCCTTTTTCTAGTCCAACACAACTATTGAAGTTTGCAGGTGATAGCCAGAAAGGCTTGCTTGGATACATATCTAGCCAATCTACTATTGCTGATATGTATAGATGTCTATACCAACAAGAGGCATAAGAAAAATCTCTCAGAAGGTTGCTGAGTGCCCACAACTGAAAGAACATATTAAAAACGAGGTTGATGAACCCAGGACCCAGTAGAAGATGAAGAAAGCAAGGACAAAAGCTACCCCATTAGGAGATAAACAGAGAAGTAAAACAAATCGCAATATTGCTGAACTGAAACCTGGTAGTGCAGGGTGCAAGTGCAAGGTCAAGTAAGCAAGGTAAGATTGCTTATGACTTTATTACTTTAAATGCAATGATAATATAGATTTAAACTAGAAATTGAGAAAACCACTCATATTGCAAAAATGTTTTAGAGCGTGAAAAAGAGAATGTCAATACTAATATCCTTCTAATCAAACAAATGAAAGATTTGCTCTATTGAGCAGCATTGCAAAAAACATAATTGAAGAGAAGTACAAGACAGTTGAATGGAATGTTGTGCAACAATTTGTGGACACCAACAAAATTGATGTAAATGCTATTGAGATGAAGACGCACTAGATGAAAGTGGAGTTAGAAGAAAAGGCTACACCTCTATCTTCAAGGCTGTGTCATTGACTTTGAAAGATCAAAGAATTAAACATGTGCTTTTGCCTACACCTGCAGAAGTATGGAAGCTGAGAGGCCTACTAAATCAACAAGTGGATGACTACATTGGCCCCAATGCTTCCATATTGAAGGATTGTTTGAGGAGTACTATGTATAATCCTTGGAACAACATTTTTGTTGATCTCCAACAAATGCAAAGAAGAATGGTTGAGTACTATGGTATCGCTTTTGAAGAGTGCTAAGGACGTCTGAAGTTTGTTGTTATTATAAAACTGGATAAATGTGAAATTGTTAAAGAGAAAAAGATTGAGCGTTTTTGACAATCACACTTATGAATAGAACATTGGACCCATTAATTACAAAAGTAACCCAAAATATTTCAGTATGCAATCAAAAAAGCACATTTGGTGGTTAGGAGAATTTGAGGTTAGTAAACACTTGTAATTGGCACACTATTTTGTTGTGATGTCTAGTTTGTTAACTAATGCAAGCTTAGAATTGTTAGTGATAGGTTAAGACAGAGGACCATGAGACACTTAAATGGGTATTCCAAAAAACAAAAATACCAACTACAATTAAAAATCAGGTGCAAGGAAAGCATCTTCATGTGGAAGGCAAAGGTGATTTTCACGTCAAGTGGCATATGGTTGTTAATCCAATTCTAGGTTTAACAAGAGCTACCGGCATTATGTTACATCAAGGAGTCGCAAATAGATACACCAAAGGGTCATACATTCAAGATATGAAGCAATAGTATCCAAAGCTACAACTTGGATGGGCGCTCGTAATGATGTGACGAAATATTTATGACGAATCTCACTCTTCAAGAGTGTGTGGTAGCAAGTTAGGATGAAGTACTAAGTGATGTCCTTCATGGATATATTATGAGAGTAGTCATTGTAATAGCATTAGGCCTCTTATGAGCCTAAAGTGCCCCGTCGGCCATAGTTTAAGTGAGTGTGAACACTTATGCCCATGTATATAAGTGAATTTCTCTCATAATACAACATACTCTTCCATTGTGCAATTGAGTCTCTCTTGCTAATCTCTCTCCCTAATGCATGCTAGTAGTGAGTGCGTATGAGTGAAGTGAGGTGAGATGAGGGACGAGGACCCATAGTGCAACGTGGCGGTGTGACAATGCTCGTGGGGAGATGCAGTGAAATTGCTTCTCAAGGAGTTGTAGAGCTTGGAGACCTCAAAGGTTATGAGCTTAGCCATTTGAAAGATCCTCATGACAGTTGCGGTTCACTAGGTAATATCTTTTTGGATATGTTTCAAGGAGATATAGGGTGAGCCACCATAACATTTTTGGCGCCATTGCCCAGGGAGCCATCCCTTGGCTTTTTCCATCGTTTTGCCTCTAATCTACGCATAACCCATTGCTTGTTATCTTGATTAATGGTTTTCCATGAAAAAGATGTGGATTTGATGATGATTTATGTGAGATTTAGTGTAGAATAGCTCTCTTTTTTTTGTTTTTGAAAAGAATACTTTTTGCTTAATTTTTAGATTAATTTGTGTTTTTGTTGTTGTTTTTGTGGTTTTTCATGTTCTTAGGGATTGCACATAGTTTATATTAGGCTTAGTTTGCATCCATTGCATCAAACAATGCAAGAGAATGCATTTCTTAGTGAATGTTAGCTCTCTTTAGTTTAAACATAAATCTAAGATTATTAATTCTAGTTTAATTGTTTATTTTTTGTTGAAATTTTTTGGATTAGAGTGTTAGCAAGCATTAGGAGTCGCTTAATCTTTTAATTTTTTTAAAAAACTATAAAAAATCCTTGAATTTGACTAATTTCTCTTAATGGATTGGTTTTGTCATTAAGGGTGATTAATATTGTTCAAGAGGCCAAAAAATTAGAAAATGTGTTAATTGGGGTCTAAATTGATCATATGAGTAGTCAAAATTGGGATTTTTGAGTGTTTTGAGAGCATCTAGATGCATCAAAATACCTAATCACATCAAATTTTTTATCAATTGGAGAAATTTGACTCTCTTTGCTTAATTTTACCTTAAAAGAGGAGACCATAATTAAGAGTCTAATTAATCTCCTATTTTAGATCAATTTACACAATTGTTGATGCACAAAGATTAGCATTCCCTTGCTCTATCTAATGATGTGCTCAATTGTGTGAATTAATTAGAGATTAGTGGCTAGTTAGAGTCCTTGATTAGTGTAAAAGAGGAAAAGAGTAGTGAAAGGATTAATCTTAGATTAATTCTTAATCATTTTTTACATAACTCATTAAGTCTAATGAGCATTCAATGAGTAGATGCTCAATCATGAGTTGTCAATTTGTCCATTTTGGGGGTCATTTATATAGGGTGCAAGGGGTGTCATTAAAAGGTTGACTTTTTTGATTCCCACTCACATTTTAAATTCAAAACATACTGTCCCCCCAAAAAGGAAAATTTGTATTTCCCACTAGACTCCAATTTTTTTTATAATTTTAAAAAATTAAAATTCAAAAAAAATCCGACCATGAAAAGCAAACTCGACGAAAAATTCCGACCGTGAAAGGTAATTCTAGCCATGAGGCAATTCCGGTGAAAAAATTTCGGCCGTGATGAAAGGCGAATTCAGTGAAAAATTTTGGCTGTGTGAGAGACAATTCTGGCGAGAAATTCTAGCCATGAAAGGCAATTCCAGCAAAAAAATTTCGGCCGTGAAAGATAAATCCAGCGAAACATTCCAGCTGTGAAATGCAAATCCGATGAAAATTTCCGGCCGTGTGAGGCAATTTTAGCGGCCGCCGTGAAATGAAAATTCGGTGAAAATTTTTGGCTGTGAAACAATCCTGGCGAAAATTTCTGGTCATGAAAGGCAATTTCGACGAAAATTTCCGACCGTAAAAGGTAATTTCGGTGAAAAATTCCAGTTATGTGAAAGACAATTTCGGTGAAAAATTTCGACCGTGAAAGGAAATTTCGGCCCAATGGAAATTTTCGAGGGTTCCTTGGCAAAAAAATAATAAAAAAAAGGCAAAACAAAAAAAAGACTCTAGAAACCACCCATGTTTGGAGACCCAGATCTCCTAAACCGTATATCCGATGAAGGCTCTCTAGGGCTTATCGAAAAGCTGACATTGAGCTCTTCGACTTCGGCCAAGTCTTTCGAAGGCTCTCTAGGGCTTATCGAAAAGTTGACATCGAGCTCTTCGACTTCGGCCAAGTCTTTCGAAGTCAAAATTGACCATTTTGGCCTCTGACTAGCAGCCTCAAAATTTGACCCAGAAGTTGAGGTAAAAAACATCCCAAAAACCACAAAAAATCGTAAAAATAGTGCAAAAAGATGACGAGCCATATTCGGGCTACAAAATCACGGACAACTCAGGGAAATAAAGTTGTAGTACTCCAAAAATACTACAACTCCGTCATACATAGTTTTTTAAAATTCCTTTTGGAACTCTCAAAAATGTGCTGCGAAATAGGAAACAAATTCTCAAGAAATTTTTTTTGTCTTGAGACAGTGATGGAAAATAGGTTTTAGGACCTCCTCTTCCATATGGGAAGTTTCTAGCATATGCTTTTTCCAGAAAAATATCTCAAGTCGTTCACGTGCGTATAGCGCTTAAGCTAATTAGGGCAAACGAACACCCATTCGATCCAACAAAGAGTACGCCAAGCCTCTTGAGACTGTAGGGGGCTGTGGAAAAGTATAAAAAGCAAAAAAAAAACTATAATTGCTCATTAAGGAGCATTTAGGCAATCCGACATGGCCACTATAGAGGGAGTGCTAGGGATCACACAAGGACTAAACCCAATGGCTATCATCTTCGAGCCATTGAGATCTATGCCACCAATTCACCCCCCCATGCCATTGACCATGCCTATAACAAGCGTGTCATCGGGTTTTATACCCCCTATGACTTCAATCCCACCGGGCTTTGGTCCCTTGCCTAACATTCCACAAGTCCTATAAGTACCAACCCTTTCCTGGATGCCCACACCTTAGACATACTGACTAGTCTAGGAAGGGGGGTGGCCCAAGGACTCACTAAGGCTCTTCTAACAAGAGCACTCACATACGGCCCACTGATTTATACAAAAATATGACAGTGCAAATTTCTAAAATTATGGGCACATATTACGGAATAGCAGACCCTGTTCAATTAGCTCAAATGTTTGAATAGAGATGTGAAGCCTTTGGAAATCCTAACTGCCCCACTAAGGTACATACGTTGAACTTATGCTTAGAGGGAAAAGCTAGTCGATGGTTCATCGCATTGATGCCAACAATTAAGACCAACTTTAAAACCTTGAAATCAGCCTTTATACATGGCTTTTCCAGACAAGGTGATCGATGGAGTGTAGTAACAAAACTCTATTCAATTGAGCGTCAACCATCCATTAGAGAATTTATCCTTCGGATAAAACTCTTCGACTCCCGTTGTGAGTCATGGGAAAAATTAAACGATGTTCAATTGAAGAGATGTTTCATGATGGGCTAAAGAATAACAACTTACATAACTTGATCATTGTATCCAATCTGGAAACATTATATCAATGTTGCAAAGAAGCAATACGATTAGATGACAACATGTTAGAAGATGATTATGCTACGAGGTGTTCCTCATCTAAACCAAGTGAAGCAATGGCAAAAGAAAGATTGATCTTGGAATTAACATTCCTCAAATTTTGTGTAGCCCTGCTTAAAACCTTACAGCAAACATCCCTAAGACAGGATGAAAACCTTCAAAACTAGACATCCTTAATGCCTCTAAAAGTGAGGACAAATGCCTTATGTTGAATGTAATCACTACGACCATCCCAATCCTCATTGTGCATAAAAGGCACCTGTTCTTCTATATTACATATATTGGAAAACCTTTGACCATGATACTAAAAAGTGTCCTGCTTCATCCACAATGGACTCAAAACCTCCATCTCCCGTGCACCAAACAAAAACAGTCCAAAGGGTAGAAACCACTTTAGAAACAGTTAATCGGACACTTCAGTGTTTCTATTATCGTGGACCTCACAAGCTGGAAGACCGCACAGTTTGGAATACGTCCATGCCTATAGTCACTGACACCTTGCGACTAATGTGTGAAGGATGTGGCATTGATCACATGTTCCAAGATTTCCCAAGACGAGTTGCTTCAATGCAACTTGTCTCACAAGATACAACTCTTAACATCTTAAGTATACAAAATGGGCAACTTTACACAGTCATAAGCCAAGGCATGACAAACAGTCAAAAGGAAAGAAAATGACAATACCTCAACATGGGTAGAAGAACATGCTTTAAAACATAACCCAAAAGAGAAAACAAAACCTTCTAAACCCAAGAAAAACAAAGGACAAAACTGTTGAAACCAAGGTCGAATTAAAAGACAGGAAAAAGGAGTCTGTGTGGGAGAACAAAGACCTAAAAGGGGACATAATCCCAAAAGAGCCAAAAGCTATACATTATGGAGAAGCATCCACCTCAAAGACCCATATGTACAACACATGATATAAAAACCCAAAAGAAAATTTGATCTCGTGGCATGGGTAAACATAATGAAAAACTGACAAACCAAAGAAAGTCAGAGAATGAAACAAGTTCTAGTACGTCACTAAGTGAGGATGAAACAAGTTCTTACTTTTCACTCAGTGCACCACATAGACCAATCAAGAAGCTAGAACCCACCCAACCACTGATCACATAACATATATGGAACACAAAAAGCAAGCTTAGGAGAGCATGCTTAGCTTGGTTGAATGTCTTACACGATCACTGGTTGTGATTGAGCCTCATAATGCCAATCCTAAAAGAGCAACCAAGATTCAAAGACTAGAAGAGTACCGCTTTCCATTTCAAGAGGAAGACATACTCTCTATAGAGGAGTCATTTGAGACAAATTGTACGAACTATAGGCTTGAGAAAGCATGTGAAGAATTCAATAATTCCATTACAAGATTAAAACAATCTCTCAAAAACTCATTCAAAGGAATGCTCTTCTCTCATGATAAAGCCAACATCACATCAACACTTGCACCTTTAATGGCTCAACTTGAATTATACAAGGACATAATGAACTACATAAAGCAAGACTGTGAGGATTCACAAGTTTCCAAACAGCCCTCATTAAGAATTGTCAAAGGGCCAAGTGTGCCAGTGTACGCGTACATTGGGTACTCTTGAAAAAGATGAGACCCAAACAGAGGATGAAAGTGAATGGGAATATGAAATAGAAGCAGGAACTGAAGGCCGAAATAATAACCAAAACACCCATGGTTCCCTTGGAAGATTCTATCCTGGTATGGTTGGATTTCCCTACAAGCAATGATATTTAACGCAAACGCACATTGATTAGCTCTCGAGCTAGTCATAACGTCGTGAGACAATAGACAATAGGGTGTCATTGGGACAACCTAAACTCATCCCTGCAAGCAATAGTCTTGCAAGAGGAGCCAATGGACAAAACATTAAAGTTCCAGGTTACTTAGATACACTACTCAAACAATCGATGGCGATATGGAATTTACATTCCATGTTACCTTAGATTCCCTTGAGTATGATGTCGTCCTTGGTGGAACTTGGATAAGTGAATCGTTGTATTCACTAGATGAATCCATGCAAATAGTCACCTTTGAACACTCCTGCAAGCATTGTAAAATTGCTATTTATGGGAGGAAGAAATCTTGCACGATCTGGAACTTCCAACATCATATCTTACTGAAAAGATCCCTAGGATTTTGGTTGGATTGGAAATTTCAAATAAAATCACCACAGCTCAAGCACAATTTTATCCAACACGAGAACACAATCTCATGACTCTTGAGCTATGGGATTTGTTAGGTCAACCAACACTCACGGCACATCCGGAAAGGATTACCTTTACGCAAGACTTAAACATGCCATGTTTGGGGTAATTTGAACATACAATGTATATTGAAACTAACCCCCTCACTTGCAAGTTTTTTGTGGTTGAGTATGTGTTGGAATCTGATTTGATCTTGGGGCATAAATGGACTATTGCTACGCCCAAGCACCATTGTGCTTTGCTAGCGATAGAGTCATCATGATGGTCAACGACAAAAAGTTGACAATACCATACTGCCAGGAAGAGGATCCAACTTTAATGGATATCTATGATGCTAAATGCAAAAGGATACAAACCTTTTCCACAAAAGCCCTTCTACACAATGACCGACCATCTGTGTCAACAACCAACTCTGATAAAGCCTCTACTCCTTCAACCCCATCCTCCCCTATGAAGTTTGATGCCAAAACCTTGCAATCAGCATAGCTATTTTGAAGAAGTTCCTAGAACCCACCAACCATCTATCTCTAACAGGGAACTCAAAGGAAAGGGCCCAGATCCTATGTATCTTCATCAACAAACCTCATTCAAAGGAGACAAGCACATGCTCAAAGGCCTCGTCAAATCGCGAGACAGCCACTCTACAAGAGACTCTAACCTCATCATCATCATATTGTCTAGCTCTATGAGATTTAATGAAAATCTCAAATGAATCGAACACCATATCTCTATGAGATTTAATGAAAGCTCAAAGCGCACCCGCACACGGGTGCTCAATGAACTCATTTTTTGTTGTTAGAATTTCCCCTTATTTGACATTTTGCCTAAAGTTTCTTTAAGGTACCATAGCCAATAGCCATGCCAACGCCACTTGAGAGGAGGTCGTCCGAGGAGAATTGACCGAGGTTAAATAGTTGTGCTGTGTGAAACCCTAGTAGGAGGGAACATAGACGCACCGCAAAACCCTAGTAGGAGGGAACATAGACGCACATAGACGCACCGCAAAACCCTAGCAGGAGGGAACACAAATGCGCTATGAAACCCTAGTAGGTCCTCTCTATCTCTTTCTCTCTTATTCTTCCTCTTCTTCTTCTTCTTTTTCCCTTCTCTCTTCTTTTTCTTCTTCCCCCCTCTTCTTCTTTTTCTTCTCTCTTTTTCTCTCCTCCTCTTCTTCTTAATCTAGTTGAACAAAAACAGAGCTTTTTAAACTATTTTTCTAATCTTCTAATAAAAATATTAAACACTATGTACTTATTAATCTAACTAGCATGCTTCTTAATTAAAAAAGCCATAATTTTATTTTGAAATTTAATTAACAATCTAAATACATAATCTTAGTAATACTTACAAACCCTACTTCAAAGCCTAGATGAAATACATACTTTTTGATAATTTGAACAAAATTAAGAATCATGGATACACAATTAAACAAATCTTACCATTAATATGTTAAAACCTTGTTTTGCAACCAAGTAGATGAATAAAAATCTTATTTTTTTGTTCGGTCCTTTGGTATAATCCTTGTAGGTGAAGGGGTTGTGGATTCATGTTTGAAATTTTGGGGGGAAGATTTAAATTTTAAATTTTTGGCGGGAAAGTTTTGAATTTGAATTTTTTAATAGAAAAAAGACATAAAAAATAAGTTGGGAGATTTGGACTTGTGTCCAAATCTCCATGTGAGGCTTGGATATTTGGACTCAAGTCTAAATCTCCTTCTAATATGCTATGATTTGGACTCAACTCTAAATATCCTTCCAATTTCTATAAATTGGGACTTAAGTCCAAGTATCCTTCCAATTTCTATAGATTTGGACTTAAGTCCAAATCTCTCTATCTTCCCTAAAGATTTGGACTTGAGTCCAAATCTCTGCATCTTCCCTAAAGATTTGGACTTGAGTCTAAATCTTACCGTGAGACTTAAAGATTTTGATGTAAGGCCTACTCTTCCTTTAATGCCTAGGCATTGTTGGGAGTTTTGGACTTGAGTCCAAATCTCCTTGCGAGGTTGGGAGATTGGGACTCAAGTCCAAATCTCCCAACAATGCCTATAGATTTGGATTGGAGTCTAAATCTTCCCATGAGGCTTAGGAATTGGACTTCAGTCCAAATAGATTTGGACATGATAGGGATTTGGGCTCAATGCTAAATCTTTCAATGAGGCTTAGAGATTTGGACTTACGTCCAAAGATCCTTCCAACACCTATAGATTTGGACTTGAGTCTAAATCTCTCCATCTTCCCTAAAGATTTGGACTTGAGTCCAAATCTCTCCAAGCCCTTTAGATTTGGATTCCCTTCACTTAGAGATTTGGACTTGATTCCAAATCCTCTTCTGGCCCTATAGATTTTGATTCCATTCACTTAGAGATTTGGACTCAAGTCCAAATCTCCCCATGAGAGGCAAAGAGATTTGGACTCATGTTTAAATCTTCTTGTTTGTGAGGCTAGGAGATTTGGACTTAATTCCAAATCTCCCTGTGAGGCTAGGAGATTTGGACTTAAGTCTAAATCTACTTGTGAGGCAAAGACATTTGGACTCAAGTCCAAATCTCCCCATGAGGCAAAGACATTTGGACTCAAGTCCAAATCTTCCTATGAGGCTAGGAGATTTGGACTTAAGTCTAAATCTCCCTGTGAGGCAAAGACATTTGGACTCAAGTCCAAATCTCTTTCCAATAACTTTAGATTTGTACTTAAGTTGAAATCTCCCCATCTTCTTTCAGTTCATACAGATTTGGATTCCCTTCAAGTAGAGATTTGGACTCAAGTCTAAATCTCCCTGTGAGGCTAGGAGATTTGGACTCAAGTCCAAATATCCATTCAATGTCTATAGATTCGGACTCAAGTCCAAATCTCTTGAAGATTTGGACTTGAGTCCAAATCTCTTGAAGATTTGGGGAGTCCAAATCGCTTAGCATTGTAGGAAGATCTAGGATCTAACTCCTACAGGTCAATGTGCACATACTTCTTGCTAATGAGAATATAGTTATGTATGAACTTACTATCTTACTATCTTTTATTGATATTGATAGGCCTCAAACATGACTAAGAGGACATTTGACTCAACACAAGCAAGAATCCAATTTTATGATGGAGTTACTGATGGATAGTTCTTGGGATTGGTACTTGGATTTTCATAATAAAGATGGAAAACGAATGCAGAACATCCAACTTTCTATGCTTAAGCCTAACACTGTAACCTACAAACGTGCAGGGTCTGTGATTGGATTACAAGAAGGATCCGTTGGAGAGTAAGGTGCACCACGTGTCCGTGTGGATGTGGGTAAAGACAAGGCCTTTTTGCTTCATCCTAGTTCTTATGATGACACACAAATGAAGGTAGACAACACCTAAAGTATGACAGGGTGAAAGCAAGGGATGGTGGTACAAAATTGGTTGTCCTTGACACCACCTAGGCTTGGTAGAACAAGAGTAAAGAAAAAGAGGGCAAAAAGGAAATAAAGGAGAAATATTATGCTGTGAAAATTTCCTGAGGTGTTATACTTTAGTCTTTTTTTGAAACGTCCCATAACAGATAGACGTGGGTGGAGACGTGGGTGCAGACGTGGATGGAATGCAAGGAAGCAGATTTCTCTCTCTCCCTCTCTCTCTCTCTCAAACCTCCCCTCTCTCTCTCTCTCTCTCTCTCTCAGACCTCTCTCCGGCACATCCTCTATTCCCTGCGGAACACCATAGCCTTCTCTCTCTCTCTCTCTCTCTCTCTATAAACATGGTAGCTCAGGCCGTCACCATATTTACAGAGACGATGCTGGAGGTTGAGTGTGATCCCTTCACTAACCTTGAGTTAGGGATACCTGCATTTACAGAGGATACTATCAATGAAACCCAAGCTGCTCATCACGAACTTGTCGGCAACCAAGAATTTCTTCGGGGCTATTGGGCGCAAAAGAAGCGTGAGCAACGATGCAAGGAGCGCAACCCTGCTAGGGAAGGTAGCCTTTCAAGAACCAAGTCAAGGAACAATATATGTAAAGCCATGGCTAGATGTTGGCGTCGACAGACCCAAGGACTATCAACAGTAGAACAACAGGAAATTCTAGAGCAGCTCATGCATCATCAGCCGTTTTCCAAGTTGAGGAGTTTGGATGTGCAATCGAGTCTTCTTTCCAACGTTCGCAACACATTGACTCAGTTGAAAGTACCTCACTCTGCAAGTGAGCTGTTTGTAAAGAGAGCCTCTTTGATGATGATACTGAACAATGGTGATCAGAGAACAATGTCAGTGAACCAGTCCAAAATTGCTGCTGTCTTGGGTGTTCATCGACGGAATATAGCGGCAGCAAGCAGTCGACTGGAAACGAAAGATGAGAATGAAGTGTTGCCACTTAGTGCTTGTCACAGACAATTGCCTTTGTATACAAGTATCACAAGTGAAACTAGAGATTTGGTGACCGCTTTTTGGAAATCTGAGACGAGAGTTTCACCAAACAAAAAGGATATTTGTAAGCAGAGGATCGAGGCAAAATGTGTCATCAAACATCCAATTCATCTTCTAGATGACTCTCAAGTAATATGTTTTTGCTACAATGCAATCCATGGTGGCCTTGATTTCTGTTGGAATAGTTCAAAATTTGTAGTCTTTGGGCAGCACTGAAAGCTTGGCTGTTCAGTACCAAACTGGTAGTTTTTTACCAGCAATCACTCTAGGCCATAAGTACCAATTTGGTACTGCAATCACTATAGGTACCAATTCCCAGATCCGAGTACTTACCATTGTTTGAATTCCCAGCTCCATAATAGTATCATTGTAGGTACCAATTCCACCTCCATAGGACCAAATTTTGCACTTCTCTGAATTTTGCATTGTACCCAACAGGATTCACGGTACAACTTTTGGTTGCAATGTCCAAGAGTAAGGAAGCACAGTCTCAATTTGGCACTTTTGAGAAGCACTCACACTTGGTAGTGTAATACCAAATTAGGTTTTGGAGACAGATTTGGTGCTTTTAATGTATCTTGCAAAGTACCAAATGGATGCATAGTACCAATTTGGGAGCGTTTTATATCCAGAAAAGTATCCAATTTTGTACTAAGCATCCAATTATGGTACTAAGCATCCAATTATGGTACTGTAAAGTATACAGAGAAATAGCCAATTTGGTACTATGGATCAAGTTCGATACTATGCAGGGTGCTTTAAGTGTGCCTGGTTAGTACCTAAGGTGTTCCACAGCTCCAATTTGGTTTTTTTGGGCACCACTTACACTTGGTAGTATAATACCAAAATGGGTTTTGGAAACAGATTTGGTGCTTTTAGAGGATACTGAAAAGTACCAAACTAGATGCATAGTACTAATTATGGTGCTCTTTGTATCCAAAAAAGTATCCAATTTTGTACTAATCTTCCAATTATGATACTGTGAAATATACAGAGAAATAGCCAATTTGGTACTATGGATCAAGTTTGGTACTATGCAGGGTGCTTTAAGTGTGCCTGCATAGTACCTAAGGGGTTCCACAAATCCAATTTGGTGTTTTTGGGCACCACTCACACTTGGTAGTATTATACCAAATTGGGTTTCGAAAACAAATTGGGTGCTTTTAGTGAATACAGAAAAGTACCAAACTGGATGCATAGTACCAATTTTGACGCTTTTTTGTATCCAAAAAAGTACCCAATTTGCCACTATGGATCCATTTTGGTAATATGCAATATGTAAAACAGTACCAAATTGGGTACTATGGTTCCAGCTTGGTACATAGAACCAAATTTGGTGCTTTTTTGTGTTCACAAAAGTACCCAATTTGTTACTATGATCCAATTTGGTACCATGATTAATGTAGAAAAGTATCCAATTGGGTACTATGGTCTGCCTGGTAATAAATAGAGCCTAATATGGTGCTTTTCTGCATCAAATTTGGCACTATAGTCTGATATCTGGCACTACAGTGCCAAATTTGGTACTTTAGAATGAGTTGGTGGTTTACAATACCAAATTTTGTACTGTAAACAGCTTTGGTGCTTTACTCTTGTTTGATAGTATTCTGAGCTCTAACGTGGATCATTTTTCATTTAAAGGTGGAGCTCTACAAAAGATTCAAGAGCATGTATCCTGCGGCGGTGAAGTTGTCACTTAGGTCCTTTGAGACACTCAAGCCATTTTTTATCCAAAGATTGAAAGAGCGCTATACTTGCTGCTGTATTTACCATATCCAGATGGTATACTTCAAGGATGCTTTCAATCAAATGCGCCAGAACAAGTTTGGGCATCACGGCAAAGAACATCCATGTACATGCTCCATTTGTGGTACACATAGTGAGGCAGGCCAATGTTCTGTAAACCAGGCTATTTTTCAACACATAACTTGCTGGATTTTATATTGTGCCCTCGCCCTAAGGATCGTGAATATCATGCAAAGAGATGCTTGCTTGGAGAGTGCCCCAAATGCGGTGTACAAAAGTTGTCATTCTGCCCAGCCGAAATTGCAACAGATAGCAAGGAGGTGACTGTTAAGATATTCCAGGATGTGGTCACTGGACAGGTTAATGGTGATGGAAAAGAGAAGAAGCGAAAGGACTTGGTCGTGGAAAGGATGAAAAGTGCAACTTTCATTCATCTCTTTTCAGATCATTTGAAAAGCTTCGTTAAGCACAACTTTATGTTTAGGTGGTAGGCCCAACAATTCAAAGACTGCTTGCTTAAGTTTCCCAGAGATGTTGTGGTATCTGTTGTTGATTTTGCAGAGAATTACAGCTTTAAAGTGCAAAATGAGATCCAGTCCATGCATTGGTGGTCAACACAGGTAACAATATTATACACATCTCTTATATCAGAAATTCAGTAGGAGCTATTGAGAAGACTGTGCATTTTTACATATCAGATGATAAGCTCCATGACACGCTCTTTGTTCAGCATTGTTTTATGCTGCATGACAACTGGATGAAACAGCAAGGACACCGTTTGTGTTATCATTGGGTATGGTCAAATGGTGCCGCTTCACAGTTCAAGGCACGAAGACCACACTATTTTTGTAGCCAGGTATTATCAGTTGACAGGATTGCTTATGATGCATAACTTCTTTGCTTCAGGGCATGGAAAAGAAGAGCATGATGGTGCAGGTGCTATTATCAAGAGAACCCTGATGCACGAAGAGCTAAAACCCGATGGCTGGCCCATGAAGTGTGTGGCTGATGTGGTCAATTTTTTGAACGCGAGGTTTCAGGCGACAACGGAAGGTGGAAGTGCCAGCACAAGGAGGGTGTTCTAGTTGGTTTCACCGAATGATGTGCTGCGTTTTCCGTTGTGGGACTATAAACCAATTGCAGGCTCTCGCTCATTCCATTGTGTTGACGGCTACTCAACGCACAATCCATGTGATGTGCGTTTTCGTACGCTATCATGCTTCTGTGATCCATGTGTGAATGGGCAGTGGAGGAGATGCAATAATAAACAGCACATTGAAGAATGGAAATATGTCTCCATTGAGCCATTGACAGAGTCGGTACAACCTACAAATAGTGATGAGGACGACAATGATGAGGAGAACTACAATGATTTGTTTTCCTCCCATGTGAGTGAGGATTTAAGCATGCCTATGTATGAAGGAGACCCTGAGGTGTTGAGCCAATTATTGTCCATTGGGGATAACTTTGCAGTAAACACAGCCGAGGAGAAGGAGGACTTCTACCTTCTTAAGTGCACAAAAACCGTTTATGTAGCACCAAGAGTACTGAAGGACCTTTGGCATAACAAGATCGTAAGAGGTGGATTGCTAGTTGAGGGCTTGTACTATGCCCAGGTTGAGGGCAAAGTTGATACCTATACCCTATTAGATCAGACACCATCGGTGATGATCTACTCACATCTTGTTAGAGCCATACGGTTCCCCATGGAGGCTATCCCTAGCCTCCATCACCACTTTAAACTATCCTCAAAGATATATGAAAATATCTACAACAGTATGCCATATGAAGATGGAAGTGACCATGACGGGAGCGATACAGTGTTTACCCCAACTACAATTCTAACCACTGGCAACAGTTGTAGTGATCAGTACTGTCTAATTCTCTTGAATAGAATCTTGCTTGTGATCAGTATTGTCTAATTCTCTTGATTAGAATCTTACTTGTGATCAGTACTGTCTAATGCTATTGCTGTGTTATCAATTTGGTACTGTGCTTTATTATTTTTAGCTCTGCTGTGTTTTTGTAGTACCAAATTTTGGTACTGTTCCTTTTTGTTTTCACCTGACTGTTGTGGCACCAAATTTGATACTCTATAGTACTGCAGTACCAAAATTTGGTGCTATCTGCTACATGTACAATCATTCAGTTAACTATTGTCTTATACAGTACTAGTCTTTGGTGGTAATATGCCAGCAAATTTGTAGAACCAAAATATGGTAAGTGCTGTGCTAATAGTTTTAGCTTGTGTACAGTTTTTTTGCAGCCGGAGTTATAAAGCCCAACAATACGGTGGTAATAAGTAGCCTTTCTGGTACTATGCAATAACTATCCACTTTCTCTCACTCATCCTCCCCTCCCTTGCTCTCATCATCTCTCTCCCTTGCTTCCTGTCATCCTCCGCCTTCCTCTCATCCAGCCATGAACAGGGACTACTCACCTGGCAATTCCCACTTGTCACTAACTCCAAAGTCACGCTTGTCACCAAGTAGTAACAGAAAAGTACAAAAGCAGTAGCCAAAAAAAGTACATGTACAAAACGATAATTATCATTAAATGCCAAAGGCAATGTACAAGCATACAGAATCTTTTACACATCAGGGGGGTCAAAGCGGTACGAATACCCCTCCATAGATACAAAGTAGTTGGCCAACGAACGAGGAAATGTCATCCTCAACATCAAACAAGGGATTCCGGTGGCTGTAAGCAGTGGGGAACTTATCAGCTAGCCACCCAGAGATCCACAGGAAAATGACATCCATAAGATACTTCGGCTTGTCGGGGTCATAATACTTAGGCTCATATGACCGGATGCAGCAGCACGAGTTGTAATCATTCTTCAAGGACTTGTATCTCGTGTCGTCCACAAGGAGGGTGTTCGTTTCATTGAATTGCGGATACTTGCGCCACACTTTTCTTAGGAGCTTCAGAAAAATAGGCTTGTTACCGAACTCCTTCTCAAGGACTGGCACATCTCTGAGTTTGGTAGCCCACCTCTCACAATGAGACTGGTCAAAAGTATCTATAATAGGTAAACCAAGCAATTAGAATAGCATCACAAATAAGAGTACCAAAGCTTACAAACAGTACATAACAGTGAAAAGGTACCAAACTTGGTACAACACAGTACCAAAGTACCAAATAACCAAAGTACCAAACATTATAAAATTGTGTACACAAATGTTACCAAGCACAGAACCAAGTACCATAGTATCAAAGCACTAAACAGTACCAAATTGTGTACAAAGTAAAAAACACAGTTTCAAACTACCATAGCATCAGAGTACCAAAGTACCAAAGATAACCAAAGAGTACTAAATTATGTACAAAACAGTGCCAAATTGTGTACACATGAACAAACATAGTCCAAAGCAGCATAGCACCAGAGTACCAAAGTTCCAAAAAGTACCAAATTGTGTTAGCAGTGCCAAAAGTACCAAACTACCAAATAGTACCAGATTGTGTACAGAACAGTAGCAAAGCTAGCCAAACAGTATCAAAATCAATAAAACCAGTTGTGAAAGTTAAGGATAAATACCTAAAAAGAGGCCTTTCATCTTCATCAACCGAGGGAAGCAAGCATTCATTATGGCCATCAAGTTCTTCCTTTGGCTACGTGACCAGAGCATCACGTCGCATCGCTTCCTCAAGTTGATGATGAAGTCCTCTGCATCAGGTCTGACGACACAATATTTGTATTGAGACACTTGCACACCTCGGGGCCTAATTCCATCTGGGAATGGGAGCTGCCACAAATCCTTGGGTGCTTCAACATAGTCCTTCAGTAGCACTCCATTGACATCCAAAACAACAAGGCACCTATTGCTTGCCATTACATCTATCGGCATTGATGTATACGGTGGTTGTTCATCTAGTCAATGGTCCCTTGTTGTAGTACCACTAAACTATATGAGTAGAAGAACACAGCCTTTTCACAAAAGCAAAGTTAGACATTGGGCACCAATAAAAGGTTACAAAACAGTGACAGTAGGACATGACAGTTTACAAACACATTGACACCTTTCAAGAGTAGAGCAGCATGACACAAAACTCATTGACAAAAGCAAAATGGGCTGGTATTTCAAATTAGTCCAGAAGCAAGTACAAAATGTTGTAACATCAGCTAATTTTTGCAGGCTTGCAGCTTGAGACCATGACCAACGGGGTGCTTTCTACATTTCATAGTGAAGAGCTCAAAGAGGGTGGCTGAATCATTGCTATCACCTGTTTCTAAGGGCGTTGCATCAGGTGTCTCCTCCGCAGCTCTGTCCTTCCCCACACCTTTTGTATCCTCCGTGCCTTTAGGCAACTCTACACCTTTAGCCTCCTCTGCACCTTTAACCTGCTTTGCACTTTCAGTAGCTTCCCCCGCCTCTTTGGCCTCCTTCGTGCTTTTAGCCTCCTCTACACCTTCAGCCCCCTCTACACCTTTAGCCTCCTCAGCACTTTCAGTAGCTTCCCCCGCCGCTCTGGCCTCCTCATTGCTTTTAGCCTCCTCAGTGTCTTTGGGCTCCTCTGCACCTGCAACCCCTTGTGCACTTTGAGCAGCTTCCGCTGCCCTCTTTCTGTTCTTCCTCCTCTTTCTACCTACCTTGTCCTTTGCAGATGTTGATGCCGCAGCCAAAACCTCTGCCTCTGAGAGAACTTCAACTGTCACCTCCTCAGCACTTTCAGTAGCCACCGCTTTGGCCTCCTCATTGCTTTTAGCCTCCTCAGTGTCTTTGGGCTCCTCTGCACCTGCAGCCTCCTGTGCACTTTGAGTAGCTTCCGCTGCCCTCTTTCCGTTCTTCCTCCTCTTTCTACCTGCCTTGTCCTTTGCAGATGTTATTGCCATAGCCAAAACCTCTACCTCTGAGAGAACTTCAACTGTCACCTCCTCAACAGCCGGCATCTCTTCATTGTTCTTCTCGCCTTGGTCAGCAACCTCCTCAATCAGATCACTTCCCCCCTGTTCTTTCTCCTCCGGTCCCTTTTCATCTTTGTCTCTCTCCTGCACTTCTGCTTTTAGTCGATCTTCCCCCATGCTTGAGTCTATAGCAGGCTTAGCCCCTTTCCCTTCCCTTGTGTTGGCATCAAGGTCTTGCCGTATTTTCTGCACTGACTTGTAAGGATCTTCTTTAAACATGTAAGTGGCATCTGACTTACTGTGACCAGGGAGATCCTTCCTATCCATTGGGGTGTTGTCATGGGTGTCCGCACCGAAAGGTTCTCTACCTACATATGCACAAAGATGAAAGACAAGATTAGATCATCAGTTCAAACAATATAAACATATAGTGTCCAACACAAACACCCCACTTACTCTTCAATAATGACCTCCCTACACCTAGGCCTTTGCCTCCGAAGGGATTGCGGTGTTGCAACGTGCCTTCACGCACATATCTCTTGTTCTCAACATAGCTGCAAAATACAATGGATGGTACTGATGCCTGTAGGGAAGCATGAAGGTACCAACCACGTAAGAAGCCTCCAAAGCCTCCCCACAGGCAACACAAGTACCAAACACATGAATTGTGTTGGTAGGGTCCATAACATGAGGCCTTGGAGTCAATGTATATTTCATCCCCCTCTTCACATCAGCACACAACTTATGTACAAATTCTTGATGGTCTTGGGTCTCCAAGCATTCATTGTGGAGCTTCACATACTCCATCTGCAAAACAGACATACTCTATCCACTTATCCACCAAAACAAACAATTAGCAAGGAAGTACAAAAGCAGTACAAAAACTGAACCAGAATAGGTACCAAAACAGGTAAATTGTACCATAACAGTTCTAAACAGCACTAAATGGGTGCAATGAAGTTTCAACAACTCCCAAGCCAAACCCAAGCAGAATAAAAACAGTACTAAAAAGGGTCGGATAGTACCAAAATAGTTTTAAACAACACTAAATTGGTACATGAAGTATCAAAAACTACCAAAATAGTACTAAAAAAGGTTGGATGTACCAAAATAGTTTTAAACAACACAAAATTGGTACATGAAGTACCAAAAACTACCAAAACAATACCAAAAATGTAGCAAAGCAGTACCAAAATAATATCAAATAGTAGCAGAATAGTACCAAATAGTACTAAAATAGTACCAAATAGGTTACAAATAGTGCTAAAAAGGTAGCAAATCAGTACCAAAATAGTAGCAAATAGTAGCAAAATAGCACCAAATACGAAACAAAACAGTACCAAAACAAAACCAAATAGTAGCAAAATAGTAGCAAAATAGGTAACAAAATAGTACCAATACAAACCAATGACAAACCAAAACAGTACCAAAAGGTTAACAAATCAGTATCAAAATAGTACCAAAAGGTAACTAAATAGTACCAAAACATGTAAATTATGCCAAAACAGTTGTAAACAGCAATAATCAGTATCAAAATAGTACCAAAAGGTAACTAAACAGTACCAAAACATGTAAATTATACCAAAATAGTTGTAAATAGTAATAATTTGGTACAATTAAGTACCAAAAACACACGACTCCCTAAAATACCCAAAAGACCCAAAAACTTGTCACAATGAAATTCCAAACTAGTACCAAAATAGTGCAAAAAGTACCAAACGAATCAAAGAAAACAAAAAATACCAAAGATAATTTCTAGATAGCACCCAAGACATATTTAGCACTACCATATAAGACCAAATAAAAGCTCAACTTCAGTACCAAAACACTTAAAAAGAGTACCACATGAAGCAAAGAAGCACAAAAAGTACCAAAGTTAGTGCCAACATTGAACCCAAGTTTTACTTGCAATACCTTAAAGACTCTAAAACTTGTAGCTAGAAAGTACCAAAGCAGTATCATAATAGGTCAAAAGAGTTTCAAATGAACAACAAAGCAGCAAAAGTACCAGTCATGGGTGCAACCAATTATCCAAGACAACCAAAGGTGCCCTATTAGACTAAACTCAGTAACCTGAAAGTACCAAAACAGCATAAAAATAGTTCAATAGAGTACCAAATGAAATAAAGAAGCACCATTAAGTACCAAGAAAGGCACCAGCACAACACCAAGTGTTATAAAAAATACCAAAACAAGTAAAGAAAGTACCAAAACAGTTCAAGAAGTTCCAAAACCACTAAAAATGTTAGCAGATAAACCAATCAAGAAGTGAAACATGCCAAATTGCCAAACCATGTGCAAATTAAACACTATCAACAGGCAAACACAATGCAATAGGCCAGAAATACAATACCTCCTGCTGTTCAACCTCCGCTTGGAAATTTTGGATATTTTCGAAAACCCCGTGTCGTCGCAACAAGCGCCGACTTGCTCCCAGCTCAGCCTCCACCTCTCTTATCTCTTCATATTCGGAACAAGGATTTGTTGTTGCTGAAGCTAAACAATGCGTGCTTCCAGGGTATTGATGTCTTCCATCAAACTCTTCGCCACGTCCTTTCTACCTTCATATACCAGTAGTAGCTGGTCCTTGTTTGCTTGAATAGAGGCCTTCAGGCTTCTGAGGTTTGACCATCCTGGATGTGACACTGGTTGTGCCAGTCTTTGCAGCAATGCCTCTAAATCAGGTAGGTAGTCAGCAATTACCCCTTTGCCAGCATTCTCTGGTTCTGTGCAGATATTACTACCACTTTGAGTCATCCAGGCCTTCTTATCTGAATGCAGGACACTGCCAGGGGAGGAAGCATTTTGCCTCCTCCATGCCTCAATTTTACGCTCAAGCCCGCCACTCCTAGATGATATCATCTGCAACACTCTTTCCCCAAACCGGGCCCATGCTACTTTATGCCCTGCTGGGTCTTTTTTTGCTGCATGGCATTTCTCAAAAGTGTAGCACGTAGCAAATTTGTTGGTCAATTCACCACATGAAGGGGGCCCCTGATAAACTTTGGAGAATAGAAGTCTGCAGTCTTCCACCAGTTGTGGCTGCAAATGGTTTAAATAGATCTTGTTGTTCTTTTGGTACTTGAACTTGAATACAGTTAACCATTGCTCGTGTGGCATGTCCTCATCAGTCAAGTCCTTGAAGAGTTTGCCCTCAAGACTAAGACAGTACTCTTCATGCAGGTCCTGTGCCGTGTAACAGAACCTGGTTTGTTGAGGGTAATCCTCCATTTTGTTCTTACCTAAAATGTGTTCAAAACAAATCAGAGAATTGCTGACTCCTACAGATTAAATGTGGTGCCCGACATTGTGTCTAATGTGAGGTGATGCCCTACAGTACCAATTGTGGTACTCAAAGAGTACCAAATTTGCTACTACAAAGTACCAAATATAGTACTGTTCATTTAACTTCAAATGTCAGTGCAGGGAGTGAACATGCACCATTTACTTAGCACATGCATATGCCAATCAAAGAATTGCTGACTCCTACAAATTAAATGTGATGCCCGACATTGTGTCTAATGTGAGGTGATGCCCTACAGTACCAATTGTGGTACTCAAAGAGTACCAAATTTGCTACTGCAAAGTACCAAATATAGTACTGTTCATTTAACTTCAAATGTCAGTGCAGGGAGTGAACATGCACCATTTACTTAGCACATGCATATGCCAATGAATAGCGTACCACGTCTTGACTTGCTGGTAGATTTTGATTCATCGTTGTCGAAGAGGAGTGAGGTCCGTTCGGAGTCGACCTTGCACTGTTTTGCACTTGTCCTTGTGTTGAGACTGGCTATGTGCTCCGACTTTGTTTGTTGGGGGGTGTGGTGGAAGCACCCTTCTTGTTGCTGCTGCCAGGAGGCACCATTCCCTCCTTTGCCTTCGCTTTCGGTTTGCATGTTGAAGGTGACGCTACCAAATATAGTATTGTTCATTTAACTTCAAATGTCAGTGCAGGGAGTGAACATGCACCATTTACTTAGCACATGCATATGCTAATGAATAGCGTACCACGTCTTGACTTGCTGGTAGATTTTGATTCATCGTTGTCGAAGAGGAGTGAGGTCCGTTCGGAGTCGACCTTGCACTGTTTTGCACTTGCCCTTGTGTTGGGATTGGCTATGTGCTCCGGCTTTGTTTGTTGGGGGGGTGTGGTGGAAGCACCCTTCTTGTTGCTGCTGCCAGGAGGCACCATTCCCTCCTTTGCCTTCGCTTTCGGTTTGCATGTTGAAGGTGACGCTTTGCTGGGAGCAGCTCCCTTGGCCTTTGGGGTCCTCATGGCTAGACGACTGATCAATGCGAGCTCTAGAAGCAGATCAGCTCTGCTACAATCAAATGCGGAGAGAGAGAGAGAGAGAGAGAGAGAGAGAGAGAGAGAGAGAGAGAGAGAGAGAGAGAGAGAGAGAGAGAGAGAGATGGTTAGAGGAAGGCACATGAGCAAAAACAATAAAAAATTGAAACCACTACCACCACTCATGACACCACTACTCTCACGGGGTGGTACTGCACAAAAGATTCTCAAAGATCTTAAAAATAGTTCCTAAATACAAACCTTTTACCCTCAAATTCCCCCTCCCCCAAAGTACCAAAAAGGTGGGAAAAAAATTGGCCCTTTTTTTGTACCACCAACCCTTGCTTTCACCCGACAACATTAGGATGGAATGTGGATGATGATGGTGAGGAAGCTCCAATCTAGAAAATAATTGATTCTTATGCTAAAGTGAAGGCAAAGCTGAAGCTCGATGCTCATTCAAGAGATTCACCCAACCCAACAAAGAAACCACGGATATAGGAGGACATGAAATATATAAGAAAGACATACCAGTATTGGATACTTTCTGGTCAGCATTCTATCTTTGTTGGTGGCAAAGGTGTTTATTAGTAACCCAGATCCAACCATGGAGGAACGAAAAAGTTACTACAAGACCAGGGAATTAAGGACTATTATAAATTGTCCACCTAAAGAATGTGTTGAAATATCATTGATGGCAAACTTGGAATCACATAACATTATGAGGCAATCAGCCTATATAGATATTCTAAAATAAGTAAGAGATCAATGGATAGCTTTTGAAAGACCACCAAGAGCACAACAAAGCTTGGCAAAGGGGAGTCCACCACGAGCACAATGGGATTTAAGTTCACTACTTTTTTTTTACTCAAGTTTAGGAATCTCCTTCTAGCTTGAAGATTTAGACTTAAGTCCAAATCTCACTTCAAAATCTCTCTAGATTTGGACTTTAGACCAAATCTTCCTTTAATCCCCTTAAATTTACCAAATTTTCCTTCACTAAAAGATTTGAACTCAAGTCTAAATCTCCTTCCAATGCCTATAGACTTGGACTTGAATATAAGTCTCTCTAATCACAAGAGATTTAAACTTGAGTCCAAATCTACATGGATTGAAATACGATTTAGACTTGAGGATTCCAAATTTCTCAGCATTGAAGGAAGATTTGGACTTAAGTCCAAATCTTTTACAAAATAGTTTGTAAACAATCAATATTCATGTACTAGTATGGTATTTAACGGAGATTCTTGGAGACTCAAAAGGTGGCTTTTGGTGATGGCTTTGCTACAAAGGACTCACACATGATCACATCTATTGATGATGTATTCAAAAATTGGATCATCATAATAGAGGCCTACATGAAAGGAGACCTTCCCTCACAAAGAAGTCCAAGTGGCACTCAAATTAAGGGTGGGAGGCAACCAACTATCACAATGTTTTGATGCTTATGAGGAGAAGATTAGAGTAATCCAAGGGGATATCCTTGATGGAAAAACTCTATCGGTAAAGAGCAAATCAGACATTGATAACATTGACATGGCTGATAGATCAAAGCTTCGCCTTCGCTTTTAGCCGGCCGCCCAACTGCTGCAACTTTTCAGCCAGCCGCCCAACTGCTACGTTTCTCTCTACGTATAAGCTGGCCGCCCAACAGCTGCAACTTTTAAGCCGGCCGCCCAACAGTTGCAATGTATATATATATGTATATATATATATATATATATATATATATATATATATATATATATATATATATTTTCTTTGTTGCGCCTCCAACGAAACACCTCTTACAGCCCCTACGTCGGAAAATACAAAAACAGAAATCACTTGAACCTACTTAATGGCGGGATTACTCTACCGCAATGGGATTTTAATTTTAATTTTATTTTTTATTTTTTTTGCTTCTAATAAAAAACAGAAAACACACAAGGTGCCCTTGAGATCAAACACTCAATGCCCTTGTAAACTCTACTCTAATCTACCCTAATCCACGATTTTGCAATCAATGGAGCACTTAGTATGAAGTAATGGTTAACACCCTTCACTAACTTAGGTGTGCGTTCCCCGGCAGCGGCGCCATTGTTTGGGACATCATAGCATAGCGGAGGCTACACTCTAACCCACACACTTTGTCAATCCGTGAATGCAACCCGGTTAGCGCATAGAGGCTATCCCGAATGGGAGAAGATTAGTTAACCACACACTAATGACTTCTAGTCCTACTCAATCCTTCTTCAACAATCAAGCAATCAATCTAACATAATCAACGCATCAAGATTAGGCTACACTTAAGCACAAAAAAATGCAACTTATGCAAAGAATCTAACATGCAAAGAGCTATCACACAAGGCTCAACTACACATCATTTCATGCACAAGCTTCATCACATGCACTCTACAATTCACAAATCAGATTTTAGCATCAAAACATCATTAAGAAATCTAGATTAGCAAGTGTGTAGACCACAACCTCAAATCATTGAGAGAATGGAGAGTACAAGATTGAAGCAAGAATGGAGATGGAGAGCCTTGGGAGAGCACATGAGAAGGAGCTATGGAGCAAGCTCTCTCTATGAGCCTCTCAACCAAATGACCAAAGTGTCCCCCCATTTAGTTCTCAAATGAGACACTTTTTATACAAAAACTCTAAAACTCCCAAAAGTTCCCATGTGGGATTATTGTCAAGCCCTCTCCCACATTCATCTGCAACTTGGAACTCTTTACAAGAGCCCTAAGTGTCTTTTTTGTTGCATCCTTGCATTGATCATGCAACAACACACAGTACTACCGATGTGACAATAATAGAGCCATTGTCGTCTAAGATGGTCTCATAAATCTGAAGCAATGCCTGCTCCTCTCCATCTACATGGCATTAATTAGAATGACATGCATAAAAATTGTAAGCATGACATACATATGCGCAACATATGCACAACACACAAGGTATTAATAAAGGAAAAATAATCTCATCACTTCATGTGTAGAGATTTCATGGTGTGACAATGTCATTGGGGAAACCATAAATAGAACCTCCTGTGGGCAACATCACTACAATACAATCACACGTTGTGTTTGTATTAACACCTTTAATAGTAAAGGTCTTATCTCTCATGTTGGCCTTTAGCAACATATCAAAGACATGTTCTAGCTCTGGTGGTGGACACTACTGTTCAAAAGTGCATGGCCTATCTTCAAAGGATCCCCAACACATGCCATCATCTTTGTAGAATGATGTCCTGCCACACGATGTTGAGTAGAGTTATACATCAATTGTTATTACAAGATATAAAAGATGCACCTTTACAATCATTTCAGATGTGGTCACAATTGATTATTACACCTATTAATGCCGAGGCTTCTATAATGGTAGAGGAACTAGCACTTTGAAGTTGCTGCTGAGAACACGAGGACTACTGTCATGGTACGACGACACTCCTACAAAATGTACACTTTGTAAGTGTATGTACCACACAAATACTTTACATTATCATTACCAATATGAGTAAAATCATACTTGGCAATTTATTTGGATTGGAGTCAGGTCACCTAGGCTAGGTGGATGAATTGGTGGCAATGGTGCATTTGGTGCTTCACCTCTTGCCAAGCTTATCTGAATCCATAACTTAATATATGTTAGTATACAAATAATGTAACAATAATACCAATGAACCACAAGTAAAAGAGTGCCCTGCTTGTGTTGCTGCATGACCAACTTCTTCAACTTTTGGGGTTGCCTCAATCTTGCACGTGCTATCATTAGAATCGCTTTCATTATATTCTGATGGAGAAGTATCAGAGTCGTCCTCTTCCTGTAAGTAGTGACTTTCCTTTTCCCTTTCCCTTTGTTGCATCCTTTTTTAGCACTTTTGTCCCTTCATCATTATCATCCTCTTCATCATCATCATCCTCTTCATCTTCAGCATCCCCTTCATCTTTCATAAGACCTTTACCTCTGCCTTGAACATGTGATTTATCACGTTGACTTCTAGGCTTCATAATAGAATTCACCATTCAAAAAGATATAAGAAATAATATTTCAATTAAAGTAAAATATGTAATTACATAGTTCATACCATGGTTGATTGCTTTGCTTTACAAGCCCGAGTATACATCTCCTTCTCGCTCTTGGGAAATTTACCACTTGGAAAGTCAAGGAACAATGGGCATCTCTTGTATATCTCTACATCCCAAAGGTCTCAAAGTTGCTGTTGTGTATATATAGTGTTTTCATATTTTGGATTGCGTCCATTCTTTTAAGATTGTAGGCACATCTGTAATAGGTCTCTCCGCATGGCACTTACAATCCATCTACACATTATTACATCCGTTTAGTTTACAAATATAAGAGTAAAACCAAGTAGTAATTATGCTTTATGAAATGTTACACACCTGAACACATCATGCTTGGTAGCCTTAATGATAGCAGGGTTCGAAGCTACCACACCTTGTTTCTTTAGGGATTCCACTATTTCTTTGAACAACTTCCCAAAATACATTCTCTTAAGATCGGTAAGGTCATCCAGAGATGTATGTGGAAAAATTACCTTGTACTTTTTTGATATTTTTGCAAGGACAATTACACCCTCTACCTTCTCCAATCTCATGCCATATGACTTCTCTTCGAAGCCAATCCCTTAATTAACTTGCATTTGCTGCATTGCCATTGAAATTGTTATTCAAACAAAATAGAGTACTTTGTAAATATCAAGAAGATACGAGAAGTAGTTATTACATACTTTTAGGGATTTGTGAATCCTTCAGCCTCTGTAAATTTCCATCAATCAAAATATCCAAAATATGTGCTTGGTGGTCATTTGGAAACGAGCTAGCTCTGCCAAGCTATATAGCCTATCCTTTGTCAAAGAGTCCCAATTGACTTGCACTAGTCGTTTAACACCATAATTAAACCGTAACATCAAAACCATAAAATATTGTTGCCTATGAATTAGACATAGGAAATATTGTAGGATTTCTTACTCAAAGAAACCTTCCCCTTGTGCAGGGTTTACAATCACTGCCATCCGCCTTATGGCATGCCTCCACTTTCTTTTATCTTTATAAAATGCCGTTCTCCATCTCTCTTCAAACTCTTTTGTAGATAAACTATCTACTAGGGGGTTAATATGTGGCCATGAGGTACTCATCCTATTATTCACAAATTGTAACATTAGTGGATGATATGCAAATTTTTATCATATATTGCAAGTATATAAAGATTGAAGGTTTACTTGGAGTAATATTTGGAAAAGTTTTGAAAGCTCACAGTTATACCAAGATGGGTGGCCCTTTTTTTTCTGTGTTGAAGCATGCTTGTCCATCCATGCCTTGTTTATCTCTCTAGTGTGCTTCATAGTTGTCTCTTTGTTTGCCAGCCCAAGTCCTAATTTGAAGCACACTTTGTCCATAAGGGAAGAAGAAACATAGCCCACTTCATTCATCCTACGGCAACAAAATTAAAGGTTATGATGAAAGATTAAAACATAGTACATCGAATATCCCTAATTCAAAGAGTCTTAAAACATATATTCTCTTACCTGTTTAAGCAAGTGGTCATTGTGAGAACCTCCCCCCCACTATCCTCACATTGAATTCAATAAGAATAGCATCAACATAAGGATGTCTTGATGCGACATTCTTGATTGCTACAATTAGATAGTGCAAATCTAATTTGTCCCAAAACTATTTTATAAAACAAAATACTGCATTCAAAAAAAGTAGGCAATTTAAGTAGACTCACATTTATTAATCTCCTCCATCCATGCCACAACTCGATGATTGTCGTCCCCATTTTGTTGCTCATGAATTCCCACTATGTGCCTTTGATCATATTCTCGAACTCCTCATTTTTCAATCGCCATATGTCATCCCATGCAATAACATCACCGAGTCACTTCTCTAACATGATTATGGCATCAGGAGATGGAGAAAATGAACCTGCATCTATCGGTAGCATAGCCATTCGTACAAAATTCCCTTACTAGCTTCTTGTACCTAAACTACACTCTTCATATAGAGGGGTAGGTACAAGCCTGCAAAAGGGAATAGGTGGCAAAGAAGTGGATTTCACCACTTGCAATGCACACACACACACACACACACACACACACACACACACACACACACACACACACACACATTACGCTTGGTAATCCAAAAGATACTTTATGTAAGATTTGATAAAAAGTGGTTAACAATTACCTTCACTCTATTAAGACTGTCTTGTAGGAGTGGAACCAAATCCGCATTAGCCTGCAAAAATTGCTCCTCTAGGGATTGGTTCTTCCTGAGCTTCAACCGCAGCCACTTTTTGGGGGACACCATGTCAGAATTGAGAGCATGGAATCATACATACACGAGAGAGAGAGAGAGAGAGAGAGAGAGAGAGAGAGAGAGAGAGAGAGAGAGAGAGAGAGAGAGAGAGAGAGAGAGAGAGAGAGAGAGAGAGAGTTGATAGGCAAGGCGGCCTTTGATTACAGCAAAAATGAGTGAATGTTACAATGGTGGGGCAATTCCTTATACCTCCCAAATGAAGTTGGCCGACTCAACAAAGTGTAAACAAGATAAATAAATATATATCTTATCCACAGCTAAGAGGCCATTCTCACATGAGATGCATATTTCTAACAACCTCTCTGTAGCTCACAGTGAATAGAAAAATGAAGAAGTAAGTTTATGAAGACACAACCATGGACCCTCAAGCACGGCGAATACTAAAATCACCTCGAAGTGAGCATCAGTCAACTTGAGTCCCCAAAAATTGTAGACCACCATGATCAACAAAGAAATCACCAAAGTAGATATAGAATTATGAGTCAAAGAAGAAGCTTCGTCCATTATCCCATGTCTCATAACCACGAATAATCAGCTCTGGAGACACATCTCAGCCAATAGCTCCTGCTAAACCAAGCTTTGGATAGTGCACATCCATAGCCCTTGTACCATAGAACCTGCCTTAC